>NC_134404.1:175376564-175676564 GCF_038048845.1 Mixophyes fleayi
TTTTTTTAACCCCTCTGTGCTCCCCCTTATTTTTTAACCCCTCTGTCATGCTGCCCCCCCGTTTTTTAACCCCTTTGTGCCCCCCTCGTTTTCCTCCCTTCACTTACCTTTTCTCCCTCTCTTGGTCTTCTCTGCTGCTCTGTGCTCCATTGCTCCAGACTGACTGAATGCTGGGCATGACATGATGACATCACACCCAGCATTCAGACAGTCTGAATAGAGCACAGAGCAGCAGAGAGGAGGGATGCCGGCTCCGCGATCAGGTGAGTATGTTTTGTTTTTTTTTTAAACTAGCCTGCTCCCCCCACCAACGACCGAGCCCCCCCCCCCCCCTGCCCAAAAAAAAAAAAAAAAAAAAAAGAAAAGGAAAAAAAACGTTTTGAAAAAAAATATTTGAAATTAAAAAAAATCAGCAGCGCAAGGGCCCGGGCCGGGCCCCCTGACATGCCGGGCCCGGGTAATTAGTACCCGCTCCCCCCCCCTCTCGGCGGCCCTGGGCGTGTTACCAGGACAGGTGCAAGGTTGCTCGTGCCCTAGGCAAAGCTTTGAGTTACTGCCTCTCCTCCCCCCACTTCCTAGCCCCTCACACACTTGACATATGTGAAATAAATATAATAACTCTTACCTTCTTTTGGCTGGTTGGCGGGCAAGACTGCAGTTCAGATGCACTGATGCACTGTCCTCCAGCTATTCTCATACATTCTCATCTGTCCACTAGCTATTCTCACATATGCCACCCCCTACCCAACAGCTTTTGTGACACATGCAACCCCCCACCCTAGCTAGCTTTTTTTCACACATGCCCGGCTGCCCACCAGCTTTTCTCTCAAATGCCACCCTGGCCATCTTCTTTTGTCAAACATGCCCCCGGCCAAACCGCTTTCCTTTCACGTGCCCCTTTGCCAAACAGCTTTTTTTCTCACATGCCTTCTTGCTTAATGCTCTATGTCATTTAGATGGCCTTTCTCTATTTATCTGCATGTGTTAATGTTTTCTGAAGATTTAAAATTAACTACTAATAGACAGCAATAGATGAGAGAGAAATAATGGCAAATACTAAAAAAAATGGTTGCTCAGTCTCCTGCAGTTCCTTTAAATTAATAGTCTGTAACTCATGAGAAATTGAAACCGTACCCCTTTACCCCCCATTTTCCCCAACCCACTCTTCTCCACAATTTTCACCAGCCACCCCATCCCAAGTTTTTTTCTGTCACCTCTCCCCAGTTTTTCCCTGCCACCCTTCCCCCCCCTGCATTCTTTAGCCTTCTCCTCTCCCCCCATATATTTTCTTGCCTCCCTTTCACCCATTTTCTCTGTAGTAATGTAATTATCTTCTCTTCTTGTCCGCTTCTTCCTTCTTCTTTGCTTTCCTTGCTCCTCTCCAGTGACAGTGTCGTGAACGCATTTATATATTCTTGAGGATCTGCAGGATGGGTATGTAGCAGGCGGGCGTGCGCCCTGGACAATCGCACCGCCCACATTAACTATAAATGTCTTTCTGAGACATTATTAATCTGTTTCCTCGACCACAGTGAAGCCCCTAAGAGTCCAACACCCTAGGCAGTTGCCTAATGGTGGCCCTGTTTGTAAACAATAAACTTGGCAAATAATAGATCGGCTCTATACCTGGGCAAAGACCCTTCTTTCTCAGGAGTCCATTTACAAAGGTGCGATGAGCCATTTTCACCATAAAATGGCTATTGCATCTCATTGCATTATTAACAAAGGGTTCAATGCAGGTTATGGCATTAGGCACCCAATCTTACAGAGACCCGCCTATAAATTTATGTTTATGCAGCCAGAGCCTTAAGCTCCAATGGGGCAGGGACTGATGTAACAAAATATCCTATGTACAGAGCTGCGGAATTAGTGACGCTATATAAATAAATGATGATGCTCAAACAGATTTACAAAACCACACTGCTGTAGTTTATTCAGGAATGTCAGGATGGTACACTCAGCAAGAGGTGTGGTTCCAGCAATCACACAAACAAAAATATTTACACTCTCCCACAACCATCTTCTAACTAAACACTAATCACCTCACTAGGGACCAGTCAACTAATTCAGCGTCTGCCGCCCTGCACACAGGCATAAAACCAGCTATTTATGCTTCCTCCCCAGCACTAAGGCTGGGTGCACACTATAGAAAATTTCTCCAGATGCAATATAGTTAACGATTTTACCAACGACCAAAAAAAAAAAATCTCCAACCAGCATGTCAATTCATATGTACACACTAAACACATTTTACAAGATTTACCTTTAGATCTGTCCTCTTCCTCTGACATACTGATCGGCTGAAAAGATTGTGACTCTGCTCACTCCATAAAGATCTATGGACATTGCCAGTCATGAGTGCAGGATTGGAACAATGTTCCATCGTTGAACGAGAGTTTTAGTCCGGTTTAAAAATCAAATGATACAATGTGCTTTGGAACGATCATTCATCGAACAGAAGCCGCTGGGAGAGAGACAGCGTCATCATCAGGGGAAATCATCCATACCAACGTTGCTTGGAGAGAACTTCATACTCCGGGTTCAAGGTAAATAGCCAAGTATCACTACCCAGGATATATGCACATGGTACTTACTTGGACTGCATTGTGTTAAAACTAGAGATGCTCAGGCTCGGTTCCTCAGAAACCGAACACACCCGAACTTAGGGGATCCGACTACCGATCTGAGTCGGCCTGGTACTTTCGCGCTTTTTCTCACCGTGACTCACTTGTTGGACTATATGAATACATGAACTGTCAATACCGGTCATCACGTGTGTTCACTAGGTTCAGTAATTAAAAGAGCAAGTGCTATGTTTTGCTACTGAGTGACAGTATGCATGGTTTACATTGATACATAGTTGCATTGATATCTATTACATCTTACATCTATGTACTAATATACTATGGGGCGTATTCAATTGTCAGTGAAAACGCCAAAAATCCCGCGGTCCGCGCAATATTACCGCGGAAAAACAGTTAATACGGTAATTTACTCGCTGGATTTCAGCTCGCAGCTCCCTGAGCCGCAAGCTGAAATCCAGCTACAAATTACCGTATTAACTGTAATAGTTCTAACGCCGCGGGACTTCTAAACAATTGAATATGCCCCTATATGTATGGTATTGATTTGCCGTTGGATTGTCTGTCAGTTCCAGCATTAGAATATTCCAAGGTCTTTGTTTATAGGTGGGTTATATTTATGTTCATGGGTTAACGGTGGAAGCAAAATTTCCTAATCATCATTTTATTATATACTTTATCATTACTGAGTTGGAAGTATATTGATAGGTGTGCTTATCTATATATATATATCCATCATGCTGTATTTGAGCGCCGGATAATTACTTTCGATAAACATTCATTGTTGGAGCGTACACACTAATGCAATATCGGCCGATCACCATGTTATTGGCCCAATAATCAGCTGAAAAACCTGTAGGGTGTACCCAGCTTAACTATACCCAAAAATCAATCACACCCATGTATTCCACCTGTGAACCTTTGTGCAGAGAAGTGTGAAGAATTGACATTGTCCTGCAGCATGATCCTGCAAATTACCAGAGAAAGTATCAGTCTTCCTCTTAACAGTACGTGGCAACCTGCCCTCTTTGTCACTAATATATATATATATATATATATATATATATATATATCTATATATATAGGGATACTCTGCACTCTCCAAACATATAATTAATGCTGTACTAGATACTTTTCTATTATACAAAACAGGGAATGTTAGTTACACATATTGCAATATATGTTAAGCTGACCAACTGCGCCAAAGTCTTCCCATTCTGGTCAATCATAACATGATCAAATGCTATGCTTTTTTATCTGGGCTTAAGGCTTATCTGCACACAGCTTTTAAAGGCAAGTCTTTTCCACGCAATAAGCAGCCATGGGAGAACTGGGACTCACCTGACACTAATTGGAATTAATGAAAAGAATGGGGTGCAAGAGTGATGGGGACTTACATTGTATAAAGAAAAACAGACGTAGATCCTCTGCACTCTGCATGTACAGACTGGAGTGCAAGAGGGGGGTTGCCAACATTGTATAGACAAAAAACAAGGATACTCTGCACTCTCCAAACATATTTAATTAACTTGTTAGATATATATATGTATACACTAGAGATGAGTGGGCTCGGATTCCGCTAATCCGAGCCCACCCGAACAGTGCGGATCCGAATGGATCCGAGCACTGTTCGGATATTTCCGGCGGGCAAAAAATTGAAAACGAGGCTCTGTCGTCCAAGTCTCGCGTCGAATCTCGCGAGGGGTGGGAGGCAGGGCCCAGAACAATTCCATCTTGTACCTCTTTTTTTGGCATTATGTGCTCAAGCTACCTCGTGCAACCTTTTGGCCTAAAAACAATATTGTGAGGTGTTCAGAATAGACTGGGAATTAGTGGAAATGATTGTTATTGAATGTTATTGAGGTTAATAATAGCGTAGGAGTGAAAAAAAAAACCCCACAAAACTGGTTTTTAGCACTTTTTGTTTTTTTCTAAATAAATCCGAATCCAAAACCTTAAATCCGAACCAAAACCTTTCGTCAGGTGTTTTGCGAAACAAATCCGAACCCAAAACCTCAAGCAAATCCGAATCCAAAACACAAAACACGAGACACCAAAAGTGGCGGGTGCACATCCCTAGTATACACATAAATACACTCGCACACACAGTATATATATCTTGGGCAATTTCTATTTGTTTTTTGGAACGGTTGTTCCTGTGGAGATTTTTTAATAAATATGAGAAATAGTTCTATCCTTATCAATGCGATAAGGATTGAAAACTATTTTTCATTTTCTGCGGTGCTTGTTCAATATGCCCCTAATACACTACAAAGAGGGTGGACGAAGATGTTTTATCAACAGTGTTCATGATGTTGAGATAATTTAGGACAACTACATTACCTCTCCGTTTTAACACTGTAAAAATAATAATTTTAGTTTGAAAAAAAATCAAATAAATGTAATAACTGTGCCAAAAGTGATATAAATCAATTTCGCAGAAAGTGGTTTATAGTTTTCAGCAAAGAATAATGATAAATTTGTGTTATTTACATGTATGGAAAATACTCTGTTGGATTTATAGATTTATTCTCTTTGAGGATAATGTATAGTTCCAGTTTCTGAGTATGACAGTGTTATGTGATAAAGAAAGCATGTCTGCTATGTCACTATTCCCATACTGTACTTGCACGTCCTTATCGGCTTGTACGGCTGAATGCGAAGTTACGTTCCCAGGACTTCTGACCCCTCCCGCTCCCCGTAGCCAGAGACATGACGTGTGTGTGAACCGGAGGACGCTAGAAGCTCAGCACCATAGACATGTCTGCTGACTGGGAAGAGATACGGCGGCTGGCGGCCGACTTCCAGCGAGCCCAGCTCAGCGACACTGTACAGAGGTAACCGGGTGTCCACGTACCCGAGCCTGTCCTGGACTTTGATATCTTGATGACAGGGCTACGAAACAGCATAGTGTTATAGCATGCCCAGTCCACATATGTTATACTGGTTGCCCTACAGTCGTTACAAGTTGCTGCATGCTTTGCTGAGACTTGTAGTTCCACAGCATCTATGGAGGCAACTATTGCAAGTACTGATGAAGTTTAGCACTGATAATTCTGCATCTGCGGTATTATGCAGTTCACAACACTAAACTTTCCGATCAACCCTTCCTTCTACCCCTCCCATTTCACTTTAGTATACTATTACAGATATTTATGCAGAATTAATTGGTGTTAAACACCATTCTCATCAATTCATTATTTCAGAACAAGTAAGTCCAATAATAAATTATATGGGGAGCTTGCAGAGCATTATGTACTGGGTTGAAGAGTTCATGATGGAGGGTCTGCTCCTCATAGAATAACTGCCCCCTCAACCCCACCAGCCTGGTGGTCCTGAACTACTACCGCTGGTGTGCATCCTCCCCTTGTGCCAGCATCATCCAGGCACCGGTCTCCATTCTTTTGCTTTTTCGTTCTCTTATTACAAACTGCCTTTAAGGGACATAAGAAGATGGAGTACTGACAACATGCAGCAGAGCAGGGTCATAAGGAGAGGAGGAGGAGGTGACATGATGGTTGAGGTGTGGGTGAGAAAGCAGATGTTGCGGTAGCAGGTGAAAAAACATCTGTTTTTATTCAGGACAGAAGATTATTAATGGTAGATTTGACCTTACGAACTGAAAGTGACAGAGAAAAAGGTTAACCACAACTGCATAGTATATATCATCAAAGATACTATATAGTATAAAATATATGGACAGTATACATATAACTGCCTAAAACCTATTGGGGTGTGACCATGCGAAATGATGCAAATGTATTATTTTGTTACAGCTATATTTATGCATTACATAGCATACTATGGGAGCATCACACCATTATATAAATGTCAAAATATTGTGAATTTTAGAGCCTTAGGGGAACATTTATCAAAACTCGCAAAATATGAAAAATAGTTTTCAATCCTTATCGCATTGATAAGGATTGAACTATTTCTCATATTTATTAAAAAAGCAACCGAAAAACTGCTGTTCCTGTGAAGTGGAAAACATACTTACCACTGCTGCTTCGTTCAAGATGCAGTATGCGGTCAACGGGGCTCCTCTTCTGACTCCAGTGCGCATGCGCCGAGTGAAACCCTCGGGCTTGCGCACAGACATCTCTGTTCTCACTCTGCAACTATAGTTGCAGAGAGCGAGCGGTGAGTGACAGGGAGGGATCATGTGATCCCTCCACACATGCGCTGTTCAGTTCTGCTCTTCGGAGCAGAACTGACAGTACTGAAACTCTTCATTAATGATAATGTATGCCAGCTTGAGCTAAGTTAATTACATTTATTGTTAAATAGCGTTACTGAGCTCTCCCGATAAATTGTAAAAAATCACCGAAAACTATTGTTTTCGGGGATTTTACAGGGGAAACCTTTGATAAATTACAGTTAGCAGTAAGTCAATTGGTCAATAGATCTCAGTCTATGCTTCCAAACCAGATACAGACTACAATTCTGTAAACTTCTTGCTCCTCAGTAGCTGTAACCACTGGTCATGTGTTTCTGCATCCACTAGAAGGTTTCTTAAAGTTTGAAATAATTGGTTAGTTGACCAATACTAACGTCTCCTTCATAACCCTCTAAAAAGAGATGTATCTCTTCTATGTACTTTACTAGTCTGGAGGGATGCATGATTGTGTTAAGTTTGTTTTATTTCTTTCCATGTTTATATGGTTCTGATGAGCTGAAAAACAAGGATTTTGACTTCACCAATTTCTTGCTTGTGCTTGTGCATGTTGACTTGTCTTTGATGCTAATTACATTTTATGGATGATGCAGAATGCATATAGTTGTATACTATACTGAAATGTTTGTTGGCTATTGATTGTGTTCTTGGCTCATTTAATTTGTATGCACTAAATATACTGCATTGCTGTAACAGCAACCACAGTGATGTACCAAAAAGAAAATGTTTATTAAAATAATTGCATTATAAATAAATAGATATGTACTAGAAAAAATTGTAGACTTTGGTTGTTATTGGTAGCACCACCTCTTTGTTTTGTACCACTTTTTATAAATGATCTGTATAGCCAGGAATAGGTCCATATTGCATTTGGTGATTCTAAAAGTTGACCTGTGTAATAAACAGCACAAAGTTTTAATGTATTTAAAACTATGCCTTAAACCTTGTTTATTAAGTAAGAATGACAGAAATCTTGAATTCCAAGTATTTTGCAAATGTGTTACATTGAGGGACACAACCTCCTGGAGTATAGGTCCTGCCACTAAGAATTGACATCAATAGAAGTTACCTCCACCGTACCTACCCCATTGGTATGACACATGCTAAATCAGTTTTAGCGTTGTGTTAGTAGGAGATAGACACAAACCTTTGAGCCGATTTTTTTTTTTAATTTTTATTTTTTAACTTTTGTATTTATTTTTTCACGTTTTCTGTTGAATTAAGCAGATTTGATCTGTTCTTTTTCCCCCAGCAATTCGATTCGGCCACTACAGAGGCTTCACTGTTGCTGTGACGCCCTGTTGCTGTGGTCTGAAGACTCGTCAAATGAGGGATGCAGCTAGAACTATGTAATTTTTATACCTTCTTCCCATTCCTGATGCTTTTTGCTACTTTGTACTTACAGGACAACACCTGGCCACACCGTGCTCTGAGACATGGTTTTTTTGGGGTAGAACAAGAGCATGCACCAGGGGCCTTCTCCTGGCTGCCTCTGATCCCAGATCTAGATGTGGCGGTCACTGATAGTCCTGTAGTGATTTCACCGGCAAGTTTGTTTCTACTCCTGTAGATCATTTGCAAGCCCACCTGTGGCCACAGCCATGCTCCAAAAGTCTGATTGAGAACCGCTTAGTACCTGGGGGAGAAGTGAACAAGTGGTAGAAAGTTCTGTGCTCCCACCTTAAGCCAAGGGAAGTGTCAAGTTCAGAGTTATTATTAGGAGCGATCTCTTCCACTTTGCACCTCTCACTTACCCTTGTGTGGCAGTTTGCTTATAGTAGCTACAGCAAGGGACAAGGAGATCTTCCTGCCAACGCACCAGTCATTTCAGTGACATACTGGAGGTCACCCACTTGCAGCAGTCACCCAGCTTGGTTTAGATTTGGTTACTGGTTCACACTTGGTTACTGGTTCATACTTGCTCTCCTGTTAAAGTGCTCACTGGCACACGCCTCCTCTACTATCCATCTACTGAAACACATCTGCTCTCTGTGATTTACCATATATGAACAAGCCTTGTAAATTGCTAGTCTAGAGTAGTAGTGAGTATGCTTTTATTTTCCCTTTCTTTGCAATAAGGTACGTTTTTTATTGTCACAAACACTCTTTTATGGACTATTTCCAAATATACCTATAGACTTAATGTATTTCATGACATGGCTGAAATCTCGGAGGATGCAGCTTGCCTGACATACATTGACTGTGATAACTTTATTACTCCTGTTACTGTTGTGCAGCCTGCCTGAAACTACTGCAAAAAGTGATCTGGAGACGACAAGACAAGACAGTTGGGTAAGTGTGCAGTGGAGCAGACATAGGCATGGGCCTTTTCCATAATTCCATACATTTTTAGACTATATAGTTAGTCCCAGACCATATATCAGGCATCATGGTGGAAACCCGCAATGTGCTGGATTCCATGGCCAAAACAGCTTCCCTAGTCCCCATGCAGTCTTGAAAGTGACTCCATGTGCCATTTTTTTTGATCTTCTACATCTTCATCTGACTCCTCTCAGAACTCGTATAAGGAGGTGGAACCTCTCTACCATTTCTGAACAAAAAGAAAGTCTGGCAATCTGTAGGATGGTAATATCTTCTCAAGCAAGGAAAAATCCCCCTGAACACACGGAGCATCATGCAGAGATAGTTGATAATGTTATCTTTTATGTGTCCAAGACACTGTAATTGTCAAGGACTGCGCTACACCTGTGGAAAAGGATGAGGTTGTTTTTCGGCACCAAAGGTGGGCCCTACATGTATTCCTCAATCAGAAGAGTTTAAACTTCCCTGACTTTGGAATGCAAACACCTTAATAAATATTTTACCATTCTGAACCATCTCAACATCCTTTAGTCACTTTCAAACACCAACCAAATGGACAAAGCACGTTATTGTTGACCTGCTCATTTCATGTCTCTAAACTTACCACCATACCCATTTCCTGACACACTGGCATTTAGGGAAATGATGGACAGGTGGGTGGAAGGCTTTGCCAAATCCATAGTCTTAGTTGCAGGCTCTTGTCTCCACTAGAACCCACTAGGTGGCAAAGAAATTGAGAAAAGCTGATCCACTTTTTGTTTTATCATCTGGAATATGACATGGGCATGCCCTATCAAAAGATATTCTTGCAAGATGGATCCATGAGGTCGTCATACAGGCATATAGGGGGAAAGGTCTCAAAGTGCCCAAAACTATAAAGGAACATTCAACGAAAGCAGTGGCAACTTCTTGGACTCAAAGAGCACAAGTATCATCAGGGGAAATTTGTAAATTGGCAGGATGTTCTACAATCCACACCTTTACAATTACACACCTAACATTATATGTTGGACATGACACCAGTAACTGAAGCTTTTGAAGGAGGATCCTTCAGACTCAAGATCAATAAATAATTTCTGTTGTGCATTAAATTTGGTGACACTGATTATTGGCCCACTCTATATTATTACTGTTTGGGTACATCTCATTGGTCAGGGAGCGAAAGGAGTCCGAAGAGGAAATAAACAAATTATGTTTACCTGTTAATTTTGTTTTTCTTAAAAGATTCCATAGCAATATTCCCACGCTTGTTGTTTATTATATTTTTCAAAAGTAGCTTGGGAAGTTACTCAGATACACTGTGGAAGAGAAGGAATCACTTTATATAGCGTCAGGTGCTTTATTTTCCTGTCTGTCCTCAGTTGTGTAGGAAGTTAATCCATTAGTCATTACTGTCATGGAGTCTTTTGAGGAAATTAAATTAACAAGTAAACAACATTTCTTTATTTGAGGCAGCATTGGCCTTTGAATCTACTTTTCAGTAAACCAATTCCCTGTTTGTGATTTCAAAGGAAGCACATAAGGGTCATGCAGCATCCAAAGCTAAGATCTGTTCTGTTATCGGCAAGGTGTTTACTCCATAAGAAATGAGTTCCTGCCCTTCCATGTCACTGCACTCTCTATCATGTCTGTCTCCACATCATTAGCTGTGGCTTGTGCCACCAAGCTGCAGCCACATATTGTTCTGTGCACCTGTTTACTGAATGTTTACATGACTGCCTCAATGGACTCCAGTTCGCAGACATCTTTACAGTGCTGTGTCCCTCAATTAAATCTTTTCCACTTTAAAATATATTCTCGTCGAGTTCAGGGGGGACAATGATCTCACCCATTTGTTACTGTCTTTACTTTGACTGTTGGTTTTTGTTGGTACCATTCTGTGGGTTTTCTGGTCATATATTTCCTTTGTTCTTTGTGGCGTCTTCTGCTTTGGTGCCAAGCAGGTTTAGCTTGTGTCATGCTAGGTAGAGAGTATGGCCTGTCGAGAAGAAGACAACTTCTATTAGTGTCAATCTGACTAATGTAAATTCCATATGGTGTTGTGTCCCCCAGTTAACTCAACAAAGTTTTATTTTTATTTTTTTTTAACAAGTTCTGTACATACAATCTGAAATGTTTTGTACCCCTAGGTTATCTGAGCGGAACTGCATTGAGATTGTTGCTAAGCTCATTGCCGAGAAACAGTTGGATGTAGTGCACACACTTGATGGAAAAGAATATGTCACACCGTCCCAAATTTCTAAAGAGATCAGAGACGAGCTTCAAGTTAGAGGTGGTGGGTAAACTTTTTATTTTTAAAGCTGTAGTTAAGATTGCTTTCACTATTAACTGCTGCAGAATGTATTCAATTTTTATTTCTTTTCTCTTTATAGGGCGAGTAAACATAGTTGAACTGCAGCAGGTAAGTTCATTTGCCATAAATGCATATTAACATCGCTGTTACTCACTCACCGGTTGTGATTTCAGTATCAGTTGCAGTGAGTGAGTCATAATTAAATTAGGCTTTTATAATCAGTATGAACTTTCTTAAGATATACAGTGTTTTGTGGCTGCTTTTACGGTCTTTTAGTTCCCAACAACACTTTTCCTGATGAAGTCTATAACTAGGATATCTTTCTCTTAAAACATAGCAAAATTTTGATCGTATTTCCAATAAACAGAATATATATTTTTGCGCATATGAAACGTCAATATTAAATATGGTTCCTTAGGAAAATATCTAATTTCCTTTCCCTAGTCCATGGCAGCCCTTACAATGGGTTAATCCCTAATCAGCTAGTGCAGACAGGAAGAATTTTGACCCACCTGGTTCCTATATAAGGTAGCTCCTCCTCTTCCCCAGTGTCTTTTCTTCCTGTCTCAGCAGTGTGTAGGACACGATGTGTAGGAAGCTGAAGGAACCCCAAGGTAAGCCCTTAAAAAGTTACCTTTTTAAGCCCTTTTTTGGTTACTCTTCGGTTACTTAGTTCCTTTTTTCTATTGTCTACAATACCTCTGTGGAGCTTGTGCAGGGAAAAAGGAAATATAAACTGAAGAATCGTTTATGTACAAAAGCTATCGTACCAGTACCATCAAGTCAGGAAAACAGGGGATTCTATTGCAGACTGTTCCTCGTCCGGAAACCATCAGGTGCCTTCAGTACTAGATTTAAGGGTGCTAAGCAGCTATGTGCGAGCAAAACATTTATGGATGGAATCTATCAATTCAACTCTCAAAGCAGTAGAAAACAAAATTTTCTGACGGCAATAGACTTAAAGGATGCATATTTTCATATCCCAGTCACCAGCAGTTTCTGAGATTTGGCATTCAAGGACATCACTTCCAGTTCACTTGCCTCCCGTTTGGTCTTTCCATGTCTCCAAGAACATTCACCAAGGTCTTAATAGTTCTCATAGCAGCACTCTGGGAAAGAGGAGTGATTTTGTGGCCGTATCTGGACGATATTCTAATTTTGGCAAAGTCAGAACAAGCAGCTTTGGAGGTTACAGCCCAAGTAATCCAGTTTCTGCAACAGCACGGTTGGTTATTTCATGTACCAAAAAGCCATCTGACACCATCACAACAGCTTGTGTTTCTAGGAGTGCAAATAAATACAAGAACAGACAAAGTCTGCCTCTCTCCAGAAAGGATGGACAAAATCCAGTCCTTAGCGCACTAAGTTCAAGTTCAACCTCGTGTGTCACCGCAAACATATCTGCGCCTCCTAGGAATGTTTTCCTCAACAGTAGGAATCCTCCCGTGGGTAAGATGGCATATGAGAGATTTTCAAGCAAACCTCTTTGCGCAATGGGTTCGTACAGTGGGGTCTCTAGACTCCAAAGTCAACCTCGCAAGACCGGCAAGACAGTCCTTACGTTGGTGGCAGCTCCCAGGCCTGAGAAAACAAGGTGTGACTGTCTCGGAACCAGACTGGTGTGTCCTTGCCACAGACGCCAGTTCGGTAGGCTGGGGTGCTCACATGCAAGCTATGGTCACGCTGGGCACTTGGCGAGACGAAGAGAAATTTCTTCAGGGAAACATCTTGGGAGATGAGTGAGGTCTGGTGTGCCATTCAGTACTTCCAACCCTATCTACGAACCAAGCATCTACGAGTGTTCTCCGACAACAGGACTGTGGTAGCCTTCATAAACAAGGAAGGTGGTACCAAGAGCAGGGCAATGTTGGCTGAAATAACAGCATTAATGGAATGGGCAGAGGCGAACTTGAAATCTCTCTCAGCCCTTCACGCAGTAGACAAAGACAACTTAGTGGCGGACTACTTAAGCAGACACCAAGTCCACCCAGTAGAGTGGGAGCTGCATGAAGAAGTTTTTCAACTTATACAACGCAGATTTGGAACACCACAGATACACCTGATGGCCACAGGAAGCAATGCCAAGGTACCCGTCTTCTACTCCTGTCACAGAGACAACAGGGCCCTGGGGATAGATGCCATGTCAATGAAGTAGAACTTCAAGCTGGGGTATGTGTTTTCTCTCTTTCCAGTCATCCCCTCAGGTACTCAGGAAAATAAGGAAAGAGAAGGTGGAGGTGATAGTAGTCCTCCCGGCGTGGCCGCGGCGCCCTTGGTTCACTGTAGCACAGAGAATGTTGCTGGAACATCCATTGCCATTGCCAGTCAGGGCGGATCTCATACATCAGGGTCCAGTTCTACACCCAAATCCAGACTCCCTTGGTTTGATGGCGTGGAGACTGAGCAGTGATTGCTGAAATCCCAGAGGTATCTCGGATGAAGTAATAGACATTCTAATTCAGGCAAGGAAAAATAATTCCTCTATGATTTATTACAGAATTTGGAAAAAATTAATTTGTTGGACAAGGGACACGGCGAACGATCCCATGTCTGCCAGTGTGCTGCATGTGTTAGTTTCTCAAAGATGGTTTTGTTAAAGGACTAGCACCCGCTATGTTACAGGTGCAAGTATCTGCTCTTAGCATCCTTCCTGATATCAAGCTATCTTCTCAGGGTCTCGTCTTCCAGTTTTTTCAGGCACTGAAGAGGTTATGACTGAGGTTGAAACCATTCTTAGCCCCTTGGGACCTAAATATTATCTTGGACACCTTAACAACTTATCCTTTTGAACCCTTGCAAGACATATCTCTCAGGTGGCTGACTCTGAAGGTGCTCTTTCTGGTGGCAATCACTTCGGCTCGTTGAATAGGGGACATACACGAGTTATGGTGTAAAGAACCCTTCCTGAATATAAAGTAAGTTTGAGGATGAATCTGGGGTATCTACCCAAGGTTGTATATTCCTTCCACATCAATCAAGAATTGATTCTGCCATCTCTCTACCCTCATCCCACTAATAGTGACGAAACACGTCTCCATGCTCCAGATGTGGTTAGAGCTATATCTGCTTACATTATCAAGACTAAAAAAGGAAAAAAAAATAAAAAAATCTTAGGATCTTAGTTAGACAAAACAAATATTTGGACTTCCTGAAGGTCCTCGCAAAGGACATACCTCATCCAAACCCACATTGGCAAAGTGGATCAGAGAAGTGATTGCACAGGCCTACAGGGGAAAAAGGGCGTGAAGTATCTAGGATACTGAAGGTGCATTCAACTAGGGCGGTAGCGATCTCCTGGGCACATAGAACTCATGCATCGGCAAATGGCATCTGTAAGGCAGCCGGATGGTCGTCGATGCACACTTTCTCTAAGCATTATCTTCTTGAGAGGATACAAGAAGGAGACAGTTTGGGAGAAAGATTCTCCAGCAAGCGCTGTGAATAAATTTTTTCTTTGACATTATTAAGGTGTTAGTTTTATTGCCCTCCCAATTATTGTACTGCTCTGGTATATCCCATTGTAAGGGCTGCCATGAAGTAGGGAAAGGAAAATTGAGAATTATACTCGCCGTTAATTTCCTTTCCTTGAAATACTCCATGGCAGCCCTATATTTTCCCACCCTTGTTCTGTAGTTATGTATCGAACGGCTTGGGAAGTTACGAAAGACACTGAGGAAGAGGAGGATCTACCTTATATAGGGGCCAGGTGGGACAACATTCTTCCTGTCTATACTAGCTGATTAGGGATTAACCCATTGCAAGGGCTGCCATGGAGTATTTCAAGGAAAGGACATTAACGGTGAGTATAATTTTCAATTTTCTCTATGTTTCAGACTCTTATTTTTTTACACATGTAGCATGTTTCACTGATTACAGATTGAGAGAAGATAAAGACCTGGGAGACCTTAACCATTGTCTTCTGTAGCCACAGCATCTGTCTTTGCAATAAACCACAGATGACTTGCTGAATGTTTCTTGTAGCTGGGTCCCAGGCCTCTCTACATAAAAACATTCCTCTATTTTATTTTCCTAACTCCTGACACTGCAATAATCACAACATTCAAGTGGAGCAGAGCTTATTGCAATCAGTGGGGTACTATTGCTAAGGGTTAAGTAGGAAATATTTTAATCAATTGCAAAATCATCATTTGACCCATTCACTGCAGTAAATTTTGCTTCACCTATATTTTTATTTTATTTCAAACCCAAGAGAAATTCTTATTTCTCCTTACCAAATTCAAAATTTAATGTGCTCAACTATGTTTCTGATATACAGACTTAACAATGTTTATCATTGATTATGTTTTCTTCTTAACAGGTGGTCAATGTTGACCTGACTCATATTGAAAGCAGAGCCAATGATCTTGTTAGATTAGAAAAAAGTATCCAACTAGTGCTTGGACAGCTTGTGGACAAGTAAGGAAACAATAGCTGTATACCAGATATGGTGAAGTGTAAAAATAATGTTATTTTACAGTTTTTGTTGTGTTTAATTTATTATTGCACCAGGGGTGTCTTAATTCTATTCTTTATTTTTTTTATTTTTTTTTAAATGCTGTTTTCAAAGGTGTCCCTGGAGTTTATTTTTACATTCTCGTTTTTGTGCCTCTTAGTAAACAGACCTCAAAACTCATGTGCATTCCCCTTGTGTTGAGCATGACTACAATTGATTTATATTAATGGAAACCATATTGACACAAAACAACATTATATTATTTTTTTCAAGAGTTTTCTATGCAATTTTTATGTGTTCAGAGACCATCCTTGAGGGTACATTGAATATCAACATGTGGGTTAAGGAACATTCCCTTACCATTTTTTAAATATCTATCTAAAATACAATGTATATGATGTTGAATACTTTCGCGTCTAAAAAGAAAAAAGTATTATAGGAGTGATACCTTTATTGGCTAACCAAAATAATTTTTTATATTTGCTAGCTTTCAGTGCACAGAGGCCCCTTCATCAGGGAAGTTTACAAATGAATGACTGAGAAAAGGGCACAACATTTAAGAGATGTTACATCAGGCAATTTGTACAGGGAGGGGGGAATACATCATTAAGATAAGCTAAAGTAATACAACGGAGGTTTTCGTTATGGATGGAAAAATGAAAGTCCTAGGAGTTCAGAGATCTGGAGTCACTCTGCTGTGGTGTGTGAAGTGTGTCCATGTAGTGGGTCAGAAATCCAGGTGTTGAGTCAATGACTGGAATGTTCTTATCAGCTTGACTTTCTAGATTTTTCTCTCCCTGTCATTGTTAAAAAGAAATTTCAGTATTAAGACTTTTAAATCTGTCATAATGTGTCCTGGTCCGGAGAAGTGTTTACCCACGGGGGTGTCCAGAGTCTTATTTATTGTGTGTCTGTGTAGATTCATCCTGGATTGCAGTTTCTGTTTGGTTCCTCCAATGTAGACACCTTGTACACTGTATCATGTACACCACATTGGAGGATGTACATGAGAATGTGTCAGCGATTTTATAGTCCCGTTGTGTGTTGGGTATGTGGACTGTGTTTGTTGGTAGGACATGGGTGCAGGTTTTGTATCTTTCGTTTTTCCAAGGGAAGGTGCCAGTCTCTGATGGTTATGAGAGGGCCATTCTAACATGGAGATTTCTTAAGTTCGGAGGCTGTGTGTATGAAAACCTCCATCTCAGTAGTTTACTGCCCAATCATGATAACGTGATATCACTGCAGACTACCATTTTCTCCAGTAATATCACTGCATATTAAAAAGTCAGAAAACTCCTGCTGTGTTTTACTTACTTTACAAAGCTGTTTCTGGACTCACTGTAACATAAAAACCCAGACCTTTTTATATCTACATACAGTCCGTCCTCACTGGTCATATTTAATTGAACATTCTTTCAGATAAATATAGTTTGCATTTACTAGTGTTTAATAATCATAAAAGTCCTTATAACCTGTTTCTAATTCTCTACGCTTTAATTTAAATGTCAAAAATAGCAACCCTTATTTCTTGTTTTATTAGCAACTATCTGGACCAGATAGCAGAAGAAGTTAATGATAAATTGCAGGAAGCCGGCCAAGTGACAATATCAGAACTATGCAAAACATACGACCTTCCGGGAGACTTCCTGACAGAGGTGATAAAGGACTTGGCCACAATCATATTTCAGCAGCTCTGTATTTGTTTTATTATTACTACTGCATTAGAGCATAAATCGGTTACACCTCATTTACTGGAATATAGTTTCCAGGGTAAATAGAAGCCAATTCTTAACTCCTTGAAATACATGTACTTTTCTCAGTTAAATAATGAGATAAATTTAAGTAATGCATTGGTTACACCATAAATGACTTTATGAAGAAGTCTCCGTTCATTTATTCACAAGATTGAAGTGGTGCAGCTGCACTTCCCCTATGGAGTTGATGGAGTGATGTCACCCATCCAGTCTCTTATTTCTATTATATTTGAATGGATCAGATATTCTTTTGTCTGTCATATATGAAGCACAGCAACCATGGCAGGAATGGGTAACATCTTTCATGTAATTTTTGCTGAACTACATCTTTCATGTTGCTCATTCAGCCAAATGCAGTACAGCAGCAACTGGAATGTCAAGTGCTGCTCTGTTTTTATTGTTCTATTTCTTTATTGTTTTCTTTTTTACCCACAGTCACTGACCCTGAGACTTGGAAATATTATTCAAGGGAAGATTGATCAAAATAACAGGGGTGTGATATATACAGAGACTTTTGTGGCTCGCCACAGGGCACGAATCCGTGGCCTTTTTACAGCAATCACAAGGTAACCATATGTTCTTTTTATTAAACATAAATATGTTGTACTCGAAGACCAATATATGTAATGTGTTTGTTATAGCGACGGTGTTTAATAATCGTTTTTCTACATGATGACATGAAAATTGTTTTGAGAATAGAAATATTTAGATTGTATTAAACTTCTAATCATCGTTGCAGGATTGTCAACAACAGAAAATCCTGCAATGATCATTTTAAATGAAAGATTTTATAAATGTTTAATATTCTATGTTATAAATATTTCTTTAGAAATTATGTAATTGATCTTGGAAAGCTTAACCTGTCCTGGTTTTCTAAAAAATCATTCTCTGGCTCTATGTTCTATCCCAAGAGACAAAGTACCAATTGACCTTTATGTGAGGTCTTCCTTTACCCGCCTGCTTAAAAAGGCAAAGGAAGAGAGAACAAGGAAGAAGCAAGCCTCTGGAGAGTGTTGTGCCACAAAGAGTAACATTCTTTGTCTATAGGCTGTCTTAGAGCAAATAGGACCCTGGGAAGCTTGTGCACTCGCCTCCGATCACTTCTAAGCCATTGTGCCTGTTTTCCAGTGTCACATTTATTTCTCCGAGAACCTTATTGTATACTCCAGTGGCAATACTGTACCCAGGGCCTGATTATAGGTTCAGGCCGTTCAAGGGTAATACACTCATTGCACCCCCTCACATTCCGCCCAGCGTAATATGTGGCAGTTAAAATTATCGTGTGTCGTCCCCCACACCCCCCCCACCCCATAGCCGTGTGCCCTAGGCTGCAGCCTAATCAGCCTATTAGATAATCAGTGACTATACTATGAGTGATCTCTGTAGTCTCGGCCCCATGCCAGCCATTCAGTGCACAGATGATACACCAAGATGTTAGTATCCACCCTCACTATCAGCCACTCACCTCGCCCTGAAAGGGTATCTTAAACATCTTTGTGGCACTCCAGATTCACATGCACATTGTTTGTGTTCTCAGATCATTTAGAGCAGTGTTTCTTAAACTTGGTTCTCAGGATCCCTAACAGTGCAGGTTTTCCATATCTCCTTGCTTTAGCACAGGTGTATTCATTACTGACTGGCACATTGTAACAGATCCACAGGTGGTACTAATTATTTCCCTTGTCACCTGGGAAACCCGCACTGTTAGGGGTCCTGAGGACTGGGTTTGAGAAACTCTGATTTAGAGCAAGGAGCAGTTCTCCGAATTATGATAAATGCAGAAAAATATTCATAGTACTGAACGATACCGGAAACCTGCAGACAGCATGCAGGGGATGGGGGAAGTACCAGGATGAAAAGCACTTAAAGAGCTGAATCGTGCAGTACATTCCTCTATGCGATTCCTTTGGCTCAAAGAGAAGGTCATTGTTCTATTTTGTCAGTATTTAGCTCACCCAGCAAAATTCACAAGTAAGTTGGAATTAATTACCTGTTAAGGAAATCTGGAACATTTGACTAGTTGCAGCACTTTGCAGTGAGGATAGATAACATAGCCCCTACATTCTATTTTAATGGTAGCAAGACAGGGCTAATTGCGAGCGCTATAATTGACATCCCATGCCACTAAAACTTGATCGTGGCATTAGAAAATAAAACAATCTAAGTAGTATATAGTGCATATGTCCACTTAACCTTTCAGAGTATGGTAAAGTGAACAAGTTGGTTAGTGGTATTCAGTATGGAAAATCAAATCTACAAAAGGAATTTCTGGTAATATCATTTAATCAGTCATTTCTGCATGTTTCTTTTGTTTTTCAAGATTTCCACTGAAACATCTAGATGTGGAATGCATTTATTATTTTGAATATCAACAAGGGAAGATTACCCATATAAGAAATATCTCTGTGAATCAGAGGTCAAACCTATAAGGTTTTTTTTTTTTTATTTGATAAACCAAATCTTTCAAAAGCAACATGCTTGTTATCATGCGAGCAGGGCAGGTAGATCAATTCAGGTAACCTATAGAATCGCAGAAGTCCCAATTAGTAGTTCAAAATGTTGGATTCGCCAGGAGTTTACTTAGAAGTATATAGATGATGGATAACACCGCCTAAATTATATAAAGTGCCTCTTAATTTAGTGTCTATTGATTTGCACTTGGGAGTTTGAACATCTTGTACATCAGTAATTATTTTTTTTGTACATGTTGAGGGGCTTATGCAGAGTTGGACGCATTTGCGACTCAAACGTAACAGAAAAAGAGACATGCGTGAAAAAAGTGCGTATGACTGAACATAGACGCATCTCAAGATGCATCAAGCTCTACAACACTAGTGTATCTGACAAGTTTAAGTCCTGAGTAGCAAGTGTGTATACTTATGCCCCACAAAAGCGTAGAGATGGCCTAGAGATGTGGCTTGACAGAATTAGTAAATGTGAAGGTTGCACTACCCAATTTGTACACAGTATAATAATGTAGTGTGAAGTGTCCGCTGCACAAGAGAGAATAGTGTTTGTGCAGTGTTATTCATAAATGCACAAATCCCATTTACCATAAAATCAAACGAGAGTCATCTTTGCTGATGCAGTTCAAATGGAAATATCAGTTAAGCAATGCAAATAAATGGCCACGGCTTCATATAATATAGCAACCACACTAATGATTTTAGTGGGAGGTGTCAAGACACAATCAGCCGATCAGAAGTAGCTAGCTAGTGCTGCTGAAATCATCATCCTTATTTCATAGCACCAGCCCCCCAACACACACAAGAGATACGCCTCTTGATCGGTTTATATGTGTCTGCATCTAGGTCTGCTTAAGTATTACATGAGCACACCCTTACTGTACTTGGCCTATTCTAAAACAGGGTAGTGAAGTTTTACTTACGTAATAGTGTGCATGGGGAAGGTACACTGTAAATTGGTCTTAACAAGTACTTATACTTGCTAAACTGCTAGTAAATTTGCTTGTTTCAAATGCCAATACTGCAAGTGGCTCAGGGGGAATATTGTAGCATTTCTAGCTGTGTATTAATTACTTTATTACACATTATCAGCACCCAAGACTGTTCAATGTTATAATCTCTTGATTTTTTTTCTAATGCATTTGTCAATTGCTACACTTCACTATATATTAATGGCTATAAAAAGTATTCACACACTTGCCATTGCTCACGTTTTATTTTCTAACATCAGTGAATCAAGGTGGAATTATACACGAAATCTTAAAATATTTTGTACTGGAGTAATCGGTTGTCTTCACTGGCCAAATAAAATAATTGATTGGCATCCACTTGTGTTGCAATTAAAGTGTTAAATTGGTTTTAAAACTTTTATAACAATCTGTGACTCACAGTTGTTTAGTGCATTTACAAAAACAAGCTGTATGATTTCAAGAACCATTATGATTCTGTGTTTAAATGACTGTAAAGATTATCAATGTAAGAGGCAAATTGGCTGGAGCAAGATTTTGGCAAATCCTGGAGAAAAACTTGCTGTAGATTGCAAGACACCAGGACTAGGGAGAACATTTATATTTCAGCAGGACAATAACCCAAAGCATACAGCTAAGCCACATTGGACTGGCTTAAAAAAAATCGGTGTCCTGGAGTGTCCCAGACAAAGCCCACAACTTTATCTCACTGGGAATCTGGAAACATTTGAAAATTGATGTTCACTATCATTCCCCATTCAATCTGATGGAACACTGAGGGAATATTACAAAGAAGAATATAAAACCATTACTCACACAAATGGCTGTAATTGCAGCCAATGATGTTTCTACCGAGTATTAAAACTAGGAGGTGACTTTATTTTGTAGCCAGTATATAAACACGTTCCTTTGAATGTTTTTAAATCCCAATATAATAGTAATGTTGTTTATTCTATTTGATTTAGGCCCACTCCAGTAATTAATTTGATTTCCCAACATGGGTTTCCAGAGCATCTTCTCTACTGTAAGTATTTGCACTCTCAACCTGGTGTTTGTGATATCTGCCATTTATTTTGCATAATAGTGGTAGTTATTTTGTTTGAGATTTTTATGAACTTTTTTCTGACAATGTCACGTGTGCTATTTTTGTAATGCCGCAAGCAATCTATTTTATTCACGATGGATATGCACTAAGGGAAATCTTGAAATATGCTACTTCTGTAGTGTGTGACAGTCATCTAAGATAATTTTCTAAAGGAGAGGTCCATAATACATTTTACATTTGTATGCAGTGTGTTGCAGGCTGCTCCGTCAATTAAGAACTACTATTTAGACATTCTTTAAAAAAATGCTTGTTGCTTTCATCCTTTTTTGCAGCTCTGTTGGAGGAGCTTGTTAACTGTGGACGTTTAAAGGGCACAGTGGTCGGCGGGAGACAGGATAAGGCTGTGTTTATTCCTGACATCTATGCCAGAACACAAAGCAATTGGATAGACGCCTTTTTCAAGCAAAACGGTTACCTAGGTAACACTCTTCTCCCTCTATGCTCACGAAACAAGGAGGCCTTTGTGAATCTTGTTTTGAGTTACATTAAAGTAATTTAGAGAATGCACCTTTTGGCATGAAAAAGCCAACTTTTTACTTAGTGCCTCTAGACATGCAAGCTTGGTTCTTTGTTATTTTGTATTTTCTTCAACATTTTAGATTATCCTGTGCACATACTGACTGAAATAGGAAGGAGTTAGATCTCTGCAAAGAAACAGGAAGTTTACAAAACCCTTATTCGAACTTGGCAGTATCAGCCATCCATACAGTGAGATGTTTATAAATCATTCTACAGTGCAAAAATGTTGTTAATTGTAATAATATCACAAACTTAGTTTTTTTTTTCTTTTTCTTATAACATTCTAATTAACCAATATCGTTTTGAGAAATGCATATGAAAGAAAAGCCAGCCCTACATCTACCACGAGGGTGGACATCATTCATGTCCAAAATAACAATTTGCTACTTTTTAAAGGAGAAGTCCACCTCTTGTGGGGTGGGTGGGGGGGGGGGGGGGGTGGTATTACTCGCATTGCTACATTTTTGTAGGAATCACTCCTATTGGATTCCCATTCTCTGTAGGGGTCTCCCAAGAAATGTTGCCCCTGCAAAGGAGGGCCCAATTTGGAGTAGGCCACGAACAGAGCTCAGTGTCATCCCCGTTCCTGTTCGCTTCATCATGTCACTATGGCCAACAATGTTCAAATCGCATCACCTCTCATAATCACGCAGGGAACATTATGTCGGCTGCCCGCAGCAGCACAATAATATAGGGATCTGTTTGCAGTTAACTCCACAATAACCCTTCTCCTTTGTGGCTGCCCAATTTGTTCAGGGACCCACAGCATAGAGAATAAGGATGCATGGGAATAGAGTGGAGAAGCAATAATAAGCCTGTTTTACATGCTCTATGTGACATTTATGTGTTGCTATATGCAGGTGTATACAATATGTATTCTTACCACATGTGAAAATACATATTCTCATTAAAGTATCATTTATTTCCTGATGTGACATGTGTCCATCTATTTGATTTCGTATTATTATATGTAATTATTTTTAAAATACAATATATGATATTCATGTATTTATGTGTATTGATTGTATATACAGGGTGATTCAAAAGTCGCAGTACACCCTTTTATTTCAAAAACTCTACAGGAAATTGGGAAACCTGAATACTCCAGTAAGGTAGGGGTGACGTGGTCTATCTTTTACAGTATGTACCAAACATGGGCGCCATCTTGAAATCGGCCAATCGGCCCAATTCCTGTAGAGTTTTTGAAATAAAAGGGTGACTGCGACTTTTGAATCGCCCTGTATTATGGCCAGTAAAACCTCTATGTGTATAGAACTTTCTTAAAGTAATGGCTGTGTAGCAAGCAATTTATATAAATTGCTTGTATATGTCACCTTGGATAATTGTTCACCTGCATCTACCCTGTGTGGTCCCAAAGACCATAGATGTGTATTGAACATGTTAATTGGTTTTGCCTTTATTTGAAGTCTTTCTATCTTGCAAGTGCACCCAAAAAAACACAAGGTAGTTATCTATAGCATTTATTTTTTAACCAATATCCAGTGAAATGGATGCAGAAAAAAGAAATAGCAGAACTTCTTAATCCACCTACATATTTAACATTTAATCTGACTACTGCATTATAACATTTCTTTTTTCGTATATTTGAAATAAGTCCAAGTAATTTTTCTCCAGTTTGTGAAACTTTTCTTTTTAACATCATTGATGTTAGCCCTCAATTCTTTAAAATATTCATTCAGCTTTTCCATCACCGGAAGTACTATAAATATTAGTGAGTGTCTCCTTCCAAAATTTCGTCAGATATGACGATGGTATCTATATGAATAAAGGACAAGTATTTTAATTATGTTTATCGAAGAAACGGAACAGAACTTCGTTTTTACCAGAGGGATTACCATTTGATCACCTTGGACAGTGCTTGAAATCACTTTATGCTGATGTCCCTCCTGGGTCTGGCCAGGCATGCTGCCATGCTGGTCTATACCAACTTTAGTATGGAAGTCATTTTTTATCCTAGAATGGAAAAGGGTGTACCTTACGTTTTCCTAAATTTTTAAACAATTTCCTTCTTTACGTTCCTCTTTTATTTCTCCAATTCCTATCACTGTGATTTCTTGTTTTTATAGTCACTTCAGCATCTTCTATTTTAACTTTTTGAGCAGCTACACAGCACACTTCATCGTACATTCTTCTTTCTGTAAATAGATGTCAAACTTTTATTAATCATACTAATCGATATTGGTACTGTTAATTACTAACACCGTTTACTAACTAGTTTTAAACATTTTAATTAACTATTTTTAATACTCACTTTTTTAATGGTCTTTCGAATTCTCAAAAGCCTTCTTTCCTCTTTATTTCTTAAGTCTGGCTTTATATCCGTTACAGGAGGATGAAATCAACCGTTGGGAACAGGTTCCAAGGGTTGATTCACAGGTGACGCGCTTAGCACGACACACCACACCACACTCTCTATCCCAGGGACAGCCACCCTACAGGATAATACTGACCACAAAATAGATGGATTTTTGCACATCTACACTGTGGCAAATACGTCATTCAGACCTATGCTTTCATCTACATGGGTTTCCAGGGCTATAGGAACATGGACTGACCAATTACCAGCGAGTCTGCAAAATTCGAAATTGCTTTCCCTTGTGCTGAATCTCAAGGAGACTTCTGGATACTTATACAAGGCCACCAGAATGCAGCCTCCATCTCTTCATCTATTTTTGCAACCACAGTAGCGACCAGGAGAACCTTATGGTTCAGGTCCTAGGATGCAGCCGTGGAATCAAAAAAGTTTTTAAAATCGGTCTCTTATTTAGGGGGAGTGTTATTCAGGCCTGAACTGGACAGCATAATTTGCCAAGCAACAAGAGGCAAACGCAGTCCCAAAACCTAGAACACAGATGTTTGCTTGATTTCGGCAGTCTTTTCGTGGGGGCTCCGCTGGCCGGGACCAGACACATAGACCAAGAATTTCGGCCTGTAGAGGACAATCGTATAGAGGCAGGCCTTCTTCCTCCACGAAATGTCCATCTCCTAAGCTTTCAGAAAAGCAGTTAGTTTGACGGTCTCCCTCCCCTCCTCGCAGCTGCGGGAGTGGGTGGAAGTCTGCTATTGTTCAGATATCAGTGGGTAGCGTCCTCGGAAGACCGTTGTATTCTGGGGATTATGACGAGAGGATAGATCTGTGAGGTTCGGTACCTCGTTGGTTCTTTGCAACCCGCTTAACCCGCGACCCTCGAAAGAAAGAGGCGAAGCTTACATGTGTTGCTTCTCTTCTTTCTGCCGGAGTCATCTGCCAGGTTGCGGAACACCAAAAAAGACAGGGGTTCTACTCCAATCTCTTTTTCGTCCCAATGCCGGACGTCTCGTTCCGGCCTGTGCTAAACCTAAAACAGTCAGGTTTCGAATGGAATCCCTCAAATCGGTCATCAATGGACTGGAACCAGATCAATTCATGGCGTCTGTAGACATCAAAGATGCCTACTGTGAATGGATCACTGATAAATAACTTCTGGTATAAATTTGTTTAAAGGAAATAGCGCAGTGCGCTCATTTATATAATTGTACATGCACTTATTTTTGATTGTGTATATTTTGAGATAGGAAATCGTTATTTCTGAGTCTAGGGTAGAAAATTTGTTTTTCTGTTTTAACCTTTCTAGAAGAAATGCCTTGTTTCTGATGTATATATCTGATCCAATAAGTCTTTGTTTTTGAAAGCCTTTTGTATATCTTGGTGTAAGGAAATGGTTTGTTTGGGATGTATCTGTCTTTGGGAATGTGTATTCTGCGACTGTCTAAAGAAACGATTCATGTTGATTGGATCTTTTGATGTGTGAGGGTTCACTTGAAGACAGGAAGGTTTAATTAAAGACGTGCTGCTAGATTTCCTGCGTCTAAAAACAAGATGCAGGACGTCACAGAGTTTCTAGAATTTCACAGATAAGTGTAAATATTGTTAGCTTTGCGGTGCATGTAAATCTATGGTTTGGTAAACAGGTTACATCCTGATTCTAAAAATAGTGTCCAAATCTGTATAAAAAGCACTGTCCTGTACACTGAAATGTATCATTCTGATGTTCCATCTGACCTGATCACCTGGTACCTTAAACCAGTGTGAGAGCAAATAAACATGTCTTGCTTCAAAGACCTGCTTGAAAACATCTTCAATATTGTTGCAATCCTGTGACCTGCAGATTAGACCCTAAATCTAATCTGTTCTCCAGCTGTTTCTGAGGTTGGACCACAGCTCTGCCTGCTACCCTGCAGCCCTCGTCAGTGTGATAGGCCAGGGGGATTCAAAAGCACCAAGAGTGTTTACAAAAATAATGGCAGTAATGGCAGCCTGTCTTCATTCCAGGAAATTCACAATTGATTCTGTGCCAGAAAATGACCTTTCTAGGACTAATCATGGACACCAACAAACAAAAGGTTTTCCTTCCGGAGGACAAATCCTAATTCCTGAGGAACCTGACGGCTCGGGTGATAACCTACCACAGACCGCTGGTCCACTTGTGCATGCATCTATTAGGAAAGATGGTATCGACCTTCGAGACCATCCCTTATGCTCGGCTGCACTCACGCTGCTTCAATAGGACCTCTTAAGGAAGTGGCCAGGATCCCATCTGGAATTATAGAGACAGCTGATACAGTTGTCACCAGAGGCGAAGGCTTCCTTCGAATGATGGACAGTCCAGGACAGTCTGACAGTGGGGAGGTCCTTTGCCCCATGGTCCTGGATCTTAGTAGCCACAGACGCCAGGATGTTACGGCTCCAGGAACTCTGGACCGTTCGGGAGGCTTTACTTCCAACATTCTGGAGCTAAAAGCCATGCTAATTGCCAGGCGAAACTTCAGGGACACCGAGTCCATCTGAAATGCGACGGCAGTGTCTTATGTAAACAGACAGGGGGCACCAGGAGCAATGAGGGTGGCTGCTCAGATCTTGACCTGGGCAGAGAACCATGTCTCCGCTATATCAGCAATCTTTATCCCAGGAATCCAAAACTGGGAAGCCGACTTTTTCAGTCGGCATGCGATATTGTCGGGAGAATGGTCGCTCCATCCGGAGGTCTTCCAGTCTCTGGTTCCACGATGGGGGATTCCGGACCTGGACTTAATGGCATCGCATCACAACAGGAAGGTGCCGCGGTTTTGCTCTCGCGCAAGAGACCCCTTATCGGTGGCCATCAACATAATGACATGTCCATGAAATAGCTTTTGAGTCGATTGTCCCATTACTTTTGGTCCCTTAAAAAGTGTGAGGCACATATAGAAGACGTTGTAATTCCTACACCGTTCACCTGATTTGGATGTAAATACCCTCAAATTAAAGCTGAAAGGCTGCAGTTGAAGCACATCTTGTTAGTTTCATTTCAAATCCATTTTGGTGGTGTATAGAGCCCAAAATATGATAATTTTGTCGATGTCCCAATATTTATGGACCCATTGCTTTAGGTGTAGATGGGTATGTTTGCCCTCAATTCTCTGTAAATAGGCCAGACTGTATATTTTGATTGTTTGTGTGTGGTTTTTAATATGTGATTTAATGTTTAGTTTTTATGTTAATAAGCTAGTGTCCTTCCTGTGGCCAAAAATCTCAGGTTAGCAATCAGTCTTCTATGCGGATATGGGTCTCCTTAAATGGGTGTCCTCCTTATGGATGAGTGGGGTGACAAGTTGGAGCAGCTCCTGGAATGTGGGTTCATACATGAAATTCTTGAAGTAATCAGAGTTGTTGTTCTGTGTCTCCTGTATCAGGGGCATATAAAGAAGAGTCTCTCCTCTGGAACCACTGTTTGGTCCAACAGTTCCAATTCTCTCTCCTTCTTTCCCTCTGGGTCTGTGTTTGCTATGTTCTTGCCATAACGAGTAGCAAAAGACCACAAGCTTGCTGTTATTTAATTGTGACCATTATATTAAAATAATCCATAGTATATTGGGCCTGTTTTTAACCTTAATGAGACCCCTCAGTCCTCACAGGGAGACTTCACAAGCACCCTCCAATCTTAGAGCAGTCCCCATGTAAGTGTGATTTCAAATGATTATTGCTGTGTCTAGAGAACATGTAAATTGCTGACTCTGAAAATATTGTGTTCCTATTCCCCACTCTGTACCCCCTATTGTTTATTTTTCACTTTCCACTTTTTATTTCTGTACCCCATATACTTGATAAACTTCAATAAAAAAAAGATTGATGGCAAAAAAAAACCATAGTAAATGTGCAGTTGCGAATGAACATACACTATACACAAAGATGTGGTATAGAATGAATGGCGATGATGGCAATTTCCTTTTCTGGAATCTGATTTTGTGGGAGTTTTTGCCGGTGACGTTCAGCCCTTTCTTTAAATTTATTTGGCATATCGCTGCAGGGAGGTTTTACATCGTTTCAGTGTGTACAGAATCACAATCTTTTGAGACTGTTATGCCTAACAATGATCGCTGGCAGGACGGCTAGTCATGCAGAAATCGTTATAGTGTGTGTGCGCATGAATCAACCGACTGATAGTCATAGGTAGAGTTGTTGTAGATAACACATTGATTGGAAAATTATGTAGTGTGTACCCAGCCTTAGAGCCATCTTCCTTTCTCCTACAGTCATTTGTCAGAGCAGATGCTAATTTACCATTCAGTGTGACTGGGGGCAGGATAACTTTTCTCTGCTCTCTCTATTTATTTCGCCCTTGGGAGTTGAAGGAGGAAAAAAGGAAAGGTGTTTTAGCTACTTGCAAATGAGAACTTTAGGGATACACCTATAGGAGCTCTGATCCCCTCTCTGCCGAGAGTAACAAGAGGTGCCGCCATATGACTATTTTACATGCTGTATTTAATAGCTGACATTCTAACACCTCATTGTATGTCTGCTGTGGGTTTATGCGCAGTATCGGCTATGGGTAACCGGATCAGATGCCTCCAGCTCTAGTTCCATTTGTAAAAGCAACAATTTCAAGCAAACCACCTCAGAGTAAAAGGGCTTGATCAGCAGTGGCTGTGGAAGAATGTTTTGAATGAAAACAGATATTTTTCCCAATAAACAAACTGCTTCCACTTTCATATAAGGGCTTTTTTTTTTGGAGTAAGATTTCCTGTGTGGGTCAGATACTTGATAAATAATGTAGGCGAAATGTAAAAAAAATAAAAATATGTTCTTTATTTGTGCTCTGCACAAACCTACATGTGAAAATATTGTTGCTTTGTCTTGGGATAATGACATTTCAGCATCTGCTATGACCTCTACAGACTTAGGAGTAACATATAAAATGATATATCCTCTAGATTGCAAGCTCTCATGAGCAGATACCTCTCTACCCTTTTAACACCTTCTTTGTCAACTTTGTATTAACTTGTTTGTTTTTTATGTATGATTTGTTTTCGTGTAACTTTTATACTGACTGCCAGTCACTGTAGATTTATTTTGAAAAAAAGATATATTCTAGTGATATTGAAGGCCTAAAGAGCCGATGAGATCACTGAGGGAAGAAGAGTAGAGGGAGAAGATCAAGGGGGCCTTAGGGGGCACCAATTGGTAGGGGGATAGGTGGAGCTGGGGGTAGAAATAGAGAAGGAGCAGTTGGTGTGGTAGGAGGTGAAATGAGCGAGGGCAGTATCATGGAGACAGATCTAGTGGAGAGTTTTCAAGAGTGTGGTCAATGGTGTTGAATGTCGTAGAGTGGTCTGGAATGATGGTTAAGGAGAAATGACCCTTAGATTTGGCAGGAGGGGATTAGTGACATAGGTGATGGCAGTTTCAGGAATTTGAGGGTTCAAAAGCCAGATTAAAGCTGTTCTAGGAGGGAGTGGGAGTAGAGGAAGGTGGTGAAGTGGTTGTAGACAACCTGCTCAAAAAACTTTGAGGTAAATGGGAGAAGGAAGATGCTGCAGTAGTTAGAGAGATAGGAAGGGTCGATGGAGGGTTTTGAGTATGAGAGAGACCAGGACTTACTTGAATGGTTAGCGGAATGTGCCAGAGGATAGAGATAAGTTAAGAAGGTGGATGATGTGGAAGTAGGCAACAGGAGAACAGAGGAGATGAAAGAAGATAGGGTCAAGGGGGCAGGTGGGGAATAGGAGAGAAGGGTGTGGACTTCATCCACAGTGATGGTGGGGGCACAAGTTGGGTAGGGTAGGCCAGAGGGAGAGGAAGGAGGTGGAGCTTGGCGAGAGAAGTCTATAACAAGATGAGTCACTGCAAATGGACTCTTTTTTGGAGATAAAGTGGGTGGCAAAGTCAAGGGCGGTGATCGAGGAAGGAAGTGGGAAAGGGGTCAGAAGGAAGTGGGAAAGGGGTCAGAGGAGGGGAATTTAAGGTAGCGAAATGAAAAGGTGACTGGAGGATTGGGAAGAAATTAGAGATTTGAAGTAAGACGGTTCAGAGAGAGAGTGTGCAGAACTGTAGAAAGTAACAATGAATTTGAAGAGGAGGACATCAGAATGGGAGCGATATTTCCGCCAGAGATGCTCAGTGATGTGAGAACATTTGTGTAGATAACGGGTCAGTTTAGAATACCTAGGTTGTGGTGTCATAGGCAGCTGGGGCGATGAAGTCCAGGGCAGAGGTAAGAGATCTATTATAAAGGGAGACAGCCTGGTCAGGGCAGGTGAGAATGATGGAGGAGAGAAGAGTCCAGAGAGGAGGAAATGATGGCAAGGTTAAGGACATCAAGGTTGTGCTTTGTGAGAGTGGTCATAGTAAAGAGGGTGGGTGAGTGGAGGTAGGAAGATCCTAATGGAGAGGAGATGGTGGTCAAGTAAAGGGACAGAAGAGTTATTGACATTAGATACTCCACAGAGGTGGAAAAGACCAAATCAAGGGTGTGGTCACTGTGGTGGAGGTGGGAAGGGGTCAATTGAGAGAGACCATATGAGGACGAAAGCGAGAAAATTTGAAGGCTGTGGGATCTATGAAACAATATAAAAAGCAACTATGTTAGACACAATTAGAACAAGGTAAAACCTTTCAAAGAGGATGAGGAGACACGAGGTTGAGGAGGGTTTTGCTGTAAGAGCTAACATTTAAAACGGGAAGCAAACTGAAAAAATAGGGGTGTAGGATACCAAGTGAAAAGAGAAGTTGTTTAAAATGGGTTGGGGGATGCAAACAGCACAATAGAGGTGGAGGGAAAGGAGTGAAAGGGACAGGTGAGGAGGGAGCTGTCTTAGGATGGGGCAGCATAGGCAAGCGTGAAAAGGTGAGTTCTGAGGAACCTAAATTATATATAATGTATTGATTTCTTTTTTTGTCTGTGTCAGAGTTTGAATCGTTATCAAGACTCGGGATCCCAGATCCTATTGGATATATTAGGAAACGATACAAGTCTGCCAATTTACTTTATTTGAAGTCGGTATGTGTTGGTCAAAGTATTGTGGATCAAGTGGAAGCTTCGGCCGAAGAAGCAATAAGTTCAAGATCATGGTTGGATATTGTGGTATGTGTTTATCATAGTCTTTTGATAATGGTGCAGCCATAAGGTTTAAAAATAAGAATACTTCATCATCATCATCATCATTTATTTATATAGCGCCACTAATTCCGCAGCGCTGTACAGAGAACTCATTCACATCAGTCCCTGCCCCATTGGAGCTTACAGTCTAAATTCCCTACTATAGACACACACTCACACACAGAGACAGACAGACAGAGAGGGAGAGACTAGGGTCAATTTTTTTGATTGCAGCCAATTACCCTACCAGTATGTTTTTGGAGTGTGGGAGGAAACCGGAGCACCCGGAGGAAACCCACGCAAACACAGTGAGAACATACAAACTCCACACAGATAAGGCCATGGTCGGGAATCGAACTCATGACCCCAGTGCTGTGAGGCAGACGTGCTAACCACTAGGCCACTGTGCTGCCCATAATACTTGATGATCTACATTGCCTTTCTTTGTTTTGATTTTTGTTTTTTGTCTCACATAATTTTTAATCTTAGAAAGATTTAGGCGGTCCTTTAAATTGAGTGTTCCTTTGCCCAGTAAGCAGATTAAAAATTGGCTACACCTAGCACTGAAATACTCACGAGACACCAATATTTTAATGATTTAAAAATAATATTTTATAAAACATTGGATCATAGTTTGGATCTACTTTATAATTCACCAGCTGTCCCATTTCATGAGTATTCTCTTCAGTTCTTTATAAACATATATTTTTATGTTTTTTTGTTTTTGAAAATCATAGATTAGTTTTGATTGGCAGTTAATAGAACTAATTAAACATAGCTGCTTAAAACATGGTTGCTGTTTAGTATCGCCTTTTCTATTTAATAGAAACCATATGCCTTACAAACAAATGTTTTACTTTGTAGACAAGCTGTCTAGATCTCTACATCAAATTTTCTAAAAATGTAATAATAATTAAAAACTAAGCTACATGAGTAGAATCAAATGATTCATTCAGCATCTTCTGTTACTTATGTCTGATTTGCTGTAATAACCAATAGTTACTTATTTTATACAAATACTTATGGTTGCTGATTAATTGCTACAGTTTCAGCTAAGGTAATAATTTGTGCAATAAAGATAAATAAACAATAATAGATATATGTAGTCTGAAAAAATATTTAGTTATGTGTATTTCTCTTTCATCCGGTCTGGGGGACACTGCTTACCATGGGTTGTGGAGGGGAGCTTGGGAGTTGGCACTTAACTAGTTAAACTTTAGTACTGCTGGCAGACCCCTCCCCTCTACAATCCCCCTGCCTCTTCCTGTCCAGTTTTTTTTAGGTGCCCTGGAGTTGGGGCAGTGTTTTAGTACTTAGTGTAAATTTTAATGAATTTACTTTATTTTATTTGTGTTTTAATTTTTTTCTTTCAGCAGTGGCAGCGTTGGAGTGTGTTCTACTATAGAGAACACACTCACAGCAGGACAGCGCAGGCATTCCCCTGCCAGATGAGAGCCAGCGGCGCTCACTGGCAGAGACTGAACAGATGGAAAATGTGTGCCTGATTGAAAAGTGACAAGCGGTCTCACGGACCGCCGTCACTCCTCCGGCCTCCCCGATAACCGGCGCAGCCATTACAGGCAGAGAGTGCCGGTTATCGGCAACTGACAGACGCCGGCGGCCATTTTATTTTTTTACAGCCAGCACTAAACGGAGAAGGAGGAAAGGGGGCTATACCACGATTCCCCCCTCATACATAGGAGGGGGGTGTCGGGTATCTTTCGCTGCGGAGACCTCTGTCCTAGAGGTCTCCACTACTCTGCCACACTTCAAGCCTTTAAAGGCAGGACATGTTCTTTTTATTTTTGGTAATAGCTGCAGAGACAGCAGTTACTGAAGGGGGGGGGGGGAGCTACAGCATAGAGTTCCCCCCTCCTTCCAGAGAGAGATGGTCTTTCCCAGCCTTCTGGCGCCAAGAGAAGCCCGGGAAGAGTGAACAGAACTGAGGGAGCAGGCACAGGACAAACTGCTGTTGGACTTCTCCCCTTTTGTGGCCTATGGGCTAAGTATCACCTTTATTTGAACACTTATCTAATGTTTTAATAACTGGGCTAGTAGGATTTACATTATAGTCTCCTACTGGCTTATATATTTGGAGGTGTTTAATTATTACAAGTACAACTTTTATATAAAGATCAGTTGATTACTTGTTTTTTATCTCTGTTCTCCTACATATATATATTTATATATATTCTCGATCTCTCTCTCTCTCTCCAATATTTTTTTCTCTCTCTGTTACTCAGCTAGAGTTATTTTTTACATTGTGTGTTTGGTGTGCCTTCCTTTATAAGAATGACAGATAAGGGAAAGGGCCCCATGGCAAAATACTTCACATGCTCAAAGTGTCATGTAAAATTACCTTGTGGCCAGAAGGACCCTTTGGCGCTCTGCTCTGCATGCGAAGCAGGGGTTCCCACTGCACATACCCAGCAGGTTTCAGCCGCACCGACGGAGGAACCGGCCTGGGTGGCCTCCCTGACACAGTCGGTTTCCTCCTTAGCTCAGGTGGTTTTTCAGTCAAATCAGTTGCTAACTACTGTAGCAACTTTGGTGGCTAATAATGCTAACCCACAATCAGACCTCCCAGCTTCCTCAGGTTCGAGTGGATCGGGTTTGCCGGGACCTTCCTCATTACAGCCTGACCCAGCCCCTGTTCTTACACAACCGGCATGGTCTACAGCTTTTTTAAAGGGTTTGAACAAGCTTAACCAGTTGCTTGATTCCTCTAATACCCCACCTGCTAAAAGAAAAAGACCTAGATCAGTAAATCCCTTTATGGTCCTATCAGACTCTGAAGAAGGCTCTGAGGAAGAGGGGGAAATTTATTCGGATCCTGACCAATTACACCTATTGGAACAGGAAGACAATCCCAAAAGCCAATTTGTTAATGATTTGGTTTTAGCGGTTAGACAGGCGTCGGACCTCCCAGAGCCGGAGGATCTTATCCTTCTTAAAGAGACTTCTGTCTCTGGGGGTAAGAGAAAGGCCAGCCATTTTCCCCCTTCTGCTGAGCTTAGGGTTATTGCTGAAGGGGCATGGAAGCAGCCTGAAAGAAGGTTTTCTATTCCTAGGAGATTCTCCTCCCTGTATCCATTACAGGAGGAAGAGGTGGTTCGCTGGGAGACTATTCCCAAGGTAGATATCCCTATTGCCCGCTTGGCAAAGCATACCTTACTCCCTGCTCCTGGTTCAGCGTCCCTTCCGGACGCCAATGACCGCAAGGTTGAATCCCAGCTTAAATCCATATTTGCGGCTGCGGGTTCTTCTTTCAGACCTACATTTGCCTCAGCTTGGGTGGCTAGAGCCATGGAAGCATGGGCAGACCAGCTGGCAGAGGCCTTACAGGACTCCGAACTTCTTCCCCTAGCCCTGCATTTGAAGGAGGCTTCGGGGTACCTTTTATGAGGCAGCCCAGAACTCAGCGGCGGTTTCCTCTTCCATTTAGGCGGCCTCCATTTCAGCAAGAAGGACGCTATGGCTGAAATCCTGGGAAGGTGATGCGGAATAAAAAAGGTCCGTTGAAGCTATTCCGTTTTCTGCAGCAGGTTTGTTTGGCCCGGAATTAGATACCCTTATTTCTCAGGCAACGGGGGGCAAAAGCACTTCCTTGCCAGTATATTCTTACAGGGGCCGCAACCCATGGGGCAGCTCTTTCCGTCAGCCCTTTCGGGGGACCTCCTCTCATAGGGGACAGTCCTTTAGAGGCAGACAATCTAATTCTCGTGGCTCCTCCACTAGGGGGAGATCCTCGTTTGCATCTAAGCGCCAGGCCTCCAAGACCCAGGAGAAGCCTGCGTCCTGATGACCACCCTGTACCACAGGGGGCCCCAGTGGGGGGACATCTGTCTCTGTTTTGGGAACAGTGGGCAGCGTCTCCCCAAGATCCTTGGATCCGGGGAATTATTTCAGAAGGGTACAGAATAGACCTGTTGGGCCCGGCTCCGCAGCGTTACTTCCAGACCCCGCTACCCCGGGATCCATTAAGAAGACAGGCTATACAGGATTGTGTCGCTTCTCTTCTGCTTCAGAAGGTCATCTGCAGAGTTCCAGATTGCCAGAAAGGTCGGGGTTTCTATTCCAACCTGTTCCTAGTCAAGAAGCCGGACGGCTCCTTTCGTCCCATCCTAAACTTAAAGGGCCTCAATGTTCACTTAAGGGTGGACAGATTTTGGATGGAATCTCTGAGGTCAGTGATAAACGGCCTAGAAAAGAACCAGTATATGGCGTCCATAGATATAAGGGACGCATACCCCCACGTTCCCATTTGGATCCACCATCAGTCTCTTCTCAGATTCTCGGTGGGATCATTCCACTACCAGTTTCGGGCCCTCCCCTTCGGCCTCTCAACTGCGCCAAGGGTCTTCACGAAAATTATGTCAATAATGGCAGCATGTCTTCACCTGCAGGGAGTTCAGGTCGTTCCTTATTTGGACGACCTACTCATCAAGGCTTCCTCAGAGAATTGCCTACTTAATCATTTATCCCTCACCCGAGCGGTTCTCGAAAGCCACAGCTGGCTGACAAATTCAAAGAAATCCCAGATGGTTCTGTGTCAGCGCATGGTTTTCCTGGGACTCATCATGGACACCAGCAAACAAAGAGTGTTTATCCCAGTAGAAAAGATCAGCTCTATTCAGACTGTAACTATTCAGGTTTTGTCTTCCCCAAGCCCCTCAATGCATTAATGCATGAGGCTACTCGGAAAAATGGTGGCCTCCTTCGAGACCATTCCCTTCGGTCGAGCCCATTCTCGATGTTTCCAGTGGGATCTGTTGTCGAAGTGGTCAGGATCACACCTACAACTGGAACTTCAGAAGATCTCCCTATCTCCGAGGGCGAGAGAATCTCTTCAGTGATGGCTGGTTCAGGATCACCTGAAAGTGGGCAGATCCTTCGCTCCATGGTCGTGGAACATAGCCACGACGGACGCCAGCCTGACAGGTTGGGAGGCGGTAATCTTGCACCTCCGACTTCAGGGACATTGGTCGGTTCAGGAATCGGCTCTGTCAATAAATGTTTTAGAATTGAAGGCCATTCTCTTGGCCCTCAGGGGAGCACAGCCCCTTCTTCTGGGCCACCCGGTCAGAATTCAGTCCGACAATGCCACGGCCGTGGCATATGTCAACAGGCAGGGAGGAACCAGGAGTGCAGCTGCCATGGATATTGCAGCTCAAATATTGGTTTGGGCAGAGCTATATGTTCCGGCAATATCAGCAGTTTTCATTCCAGGAATAGAAAACTGGGAGGCGGACTATCTAAGTCGAATCCAAATGATGCCGGGGGAGTGGTCACTCCACCCGGAGGTCTTCCAGTCTCTGGTTCGGAAGTGGGGGCTTCCGGACATAGATCTCATGGCCTCCAGACACAACAGGAAAGTTCCAAGGTTTTGCGCAAGGGCAAGAGATCCCCTAGCGGTGGCTGGGGATGTCATGACTATGTCATGGGAGTTCAGGATGGGATACCTCCAATTCCCATGCTTCCTCGCGTCCTCAAACGAGTAAGGCAGGGCAGTCTGCCAGTAATACTAGTGGCTCCCTCTTGGCCGCGCCGAGTGTGGTACGCAGACATATTGTCTATGGCGGACGGACCAGGGGTCCACCTTCCGCATCGAGACGACCTTCTTCTGCAGAGTCCATTCCAGCACCAGAGCTTACCTCAGCTCTGTTTAACGGCATGGCTGTTGAAGCCAGCCTCTGGAGGTCTAGGTTTTTCTTCCAGTGTAGTTAACACTTTGATGTTAGCTAGGAAACCTGTTTCATCTCGCATCTATCACAGGATTTGGAAGGCCTACATTAGGTGGTGCGAAAACAGGACATGCAATTCGTCCGCTTTTCGTATTCCTGGCTTGTTAGCTTTTCTTCAGGAGGGCCTGGAAGCAGGTCTCAGATTTTCAGTATTTTTTCATATGAAATTAACTGATTTGCCAGATATTAGAACTTTTCTTCAGGGAGTCTTGCACATACAGCCTCCTTATGTACCTCCTACAGCTCCATGGGATCTCAACATGGTACTGGATATGCTCAAGGGGCCTCCATTTGAGCCTTTGAGCGAGGCAGATTTAAAGTGGTTGACCTAGAAGGTCCTCTTTCTTTTGGCTATCGCATCAGCTCGTAGGATTTCTGAATTAGAAGCCTTGTCCTGTCGAGAACCTTATTTGGTTTTCCACAAGGACAGAGCGGTGTTAAGAACCCTTCCTTCTTTTGTCCCGAAAGTAGTGTCAGCTTTCCATCTTAACCAGGAAATTGTAGTTCCGGTTTTCTCATCCTCTTCTCATTCAGATAAACAATCTATGGATAAGTTAGATGTTGTTAGGGCTCTCCGCATATATGTCAAAAGAACTTCCCAGATTAGACGTACTGACTCTCTGTCTGTCCTTTATGACGCTAATAAGAGAGGCTGGCCAGCCTCAAAACAATCCATCGCTAGATGGATTACGTCTACCATCAGACAAGCATATATAAAGACTAACCGTCCTGTGCCGGAGAGACTTACAGCCCATTCCACCAGATCGGTAGTGGCTTCGTGGGCAGCATGGAATGGAGCTTCTGCAGACCAGCTTTGCAGGGCAGCCACCTGGTCCTCTGTCCACACCTTTACAAAATTTTATCAGTTTAATGTTTTTGCATCAGCTGATGCAGATTTCGCTCGTAGTGCTTTACGAGCGGGATTTTCAGAGTAGTCCCACCCTTAGGGGGCTGCTTTAGAACGTCCCCATGGTAAGCAGTGTCCCCCAGACCGGATGAAAGAGAAAAGAGGATTTATGTACTTACGTTAAATCCGTTTCTCTGATTCCGTCTGGGGGACACTGTGATCCCTCCCTTCTGTTTTTCTTCTGTGTGCTCTTGTTGACTGCCCTTTTTATCCTTGGGCTTTTTAAAACTAACTGGACAGGAAGAGGCAGGGGGATTGTAGAGGGGAGGGGTCTGCCAGCAGTACTAAAGTTTAACTAGTTAGGTGCCAACTCCCAAGCTCCCCTCCACAACCCATGGTAAGCAGTGTCCCCCAGACGGAATCAGAGAAACGGATTTAACGTAAGTACATAAATCCTCTTTTTTCTCCTATTGTAGTGCTTAGTTATTAATTACTTTATTTAAAGAGCTCAGAGAGGCGACAACAAACATAATTTTTGTATTTTTAATTTGTTAAATCCTAGCCTTTGTTACCAAGTTGTTTTTCTATGGAAGATGCTTCAATCTTACTCCAGCAAGTGATGAGAACATTAAACAAAACATCTTCTGCTCGAATCTTTGGAGACACCATAGTTGTCAGTGAGAAGTTTATAAGTGAATGCACTGGTATTTTTAATGATCTCATGCACCACAAAGCTGAAAAGGTATGTGTCCATTTAATGTATTTCCTTTTTTGTAGAAGTAATGTCTTTTTAGAAAATAATTTTAGGTTAAACTTTTGATTCACTTTGTGAATGCTAATTTATTTGTTGTAATTGAACACAAATGTAAGTTGCAGGTATTCTGATTACGAATATGTTTCTGGAATTACTGTAATGTGTCATTTCTAGGAAATGAAGAAAAGCCCGGTATTTTTGGTAACAGAAGAAGATATCAAGCAAGCAACGCTATTGGAAAACGCAACCCTGGGCAAAAAAGACAAAAAGGAAGAGAGGCGGAAGAAAGCTGCAGGTAAAATTCAATAGAGAAGTTCACTTAACATTTCTTTGCTTAAATGTTTATTTATACATGTTGACCTGATGGTCTGCAGCACAAAACCACATTATAGTTATAGATATTATTAAACTGAATTCTGCTTAAATTATATGGAAGGTTGTATCACGACATACACCCAAAAGTTCTTGTGTTATTGTGTTTAGACATAGTCACCCACAGAAATCCATCACGTTGTGCTTTTCTTTTAAACTACATTTTTAAGAGTGTAGGCTATATGTTTGAAATAAATTGGAGGCCAAAGATAAACTACACAGTTTGAATGCAAATGTAGCATTCATCATCTACTTTGGTTGAAACATTCAAATGAATCCCCAAGAGGTTCGAATAATTTCAGCATGAGACTGGTTCAATCAGGGCTACAATTAAATTAAATGTTCTGATATGGGGGTGATTACTTTTAATGGTAAGCTTAAAATTCACGTTTTGGTAGACTTATGTCCATCTTATATCAGAATGAAATGTAAACCATGTCCCCTAAAATAGTAATCCGTTTGAAAAGTGGCAAAGCTAGCTAGTGTCCATAAATTTTCTTTTATTTATTTTCTACTATTTGAAGTTCTTTTCACCTTTGTTTATCCTAGTTATAGATGGTTATGACATGGTTGGAGAGAAATGGACTGCAGAAGTGAAAGTCTAGGTTTCAAGTAGCAAGTAATGCATTGCCATGTGACCTATTAGTAGCATGTGGACGGTGTGCAAATGATTGTCTTTTGAACCCTTTCACTGCCAGATGTATGTAACTAAAACTGACAGGCTATTTTTAAATATTATGCCATACAGATTTGTATGCTTTACTTTAGCAAATTAAATAATTTTGTTTTCTCTCTCCTACCACTGGGGGACACTGCCAGACATTGGGGTATAGTAGTGGGATTTGGAGTTTAGGCACTAAAAACTCTATGATTTTTACTGCCCTCCTCTGCTATGCCCCTCCTCTCCTAGATACCTCAGTTTTTTTTAGTGCCTTAGGAGTTAGGCCAGTTTGGTATAGGCTCCTGCCTATACTTTCTTTAGTGATAGTTTGTCACGTTTTTATTTTATTTTTTCTCAGTGGTGATTCGCGGGGATCGATCCTAAGTCCCAGAGAGGGTGAATAGTCCTGGGCTTCCTTCACTCTGATCCCCGCGCAAGGTAAGAAGTGGCTGATGCCCAGGTCTTCCTTTCACCTGTCTTGCCGGCAGTTCATCCCCTAGAAGCGAGCTTTTAGATGATTGATAGCGCCTTTAGGGCTTTAGGTGCCCACGGAGGTAGTCCTCTTCAGCGGGTCACAGAGAGAGGTCGCGCGGGGAGATCCAGGATCCATCTCCCCGCCGACAGACTAGCCGGCAAGCCCCCTCCTCCATACCCGCACCTCCCCTGACAATGAGCAGCGGGGGTCTGTTAGCGCTCCCTCTATGATAGAGAGCGGCGCTGCATGAGGAGGGCAGACATCACACACGCTCCTGGGCACTGTAACAAGCGTGTTGTGGAGAGGTTACCGACAGCCATATTATAGATGAGTTGTTTGGTAACTTAGAGAGGAGCAGACATTTTTTTTTTGACGAGGGCGGAGCTGCAGGAGGACCTTCGTTTCCCGCACTTCTCAGGATCCTGCACAGCGGAGTCGCCATCTTAAGCTCATACCGAGCAGCTGCATGTCGCCTCTCTCCTCTCATTTACCTCTTCTGTGACTGGTATCGTTAAATCCTGTGTTTGTTTGTGTGCAAAAACATTTTAAACATTCATGGTTGATTGTCCTGCCTAGCGGGAGAGGTTAAAAGTTACTTTGGGGCTGATTTGTACCCGGTTATATAGATCTGGCTACAAATTGTGTATTGCTGTATTCTGACATTTACTGTTTATCACTAGACAGATAAATGATTATTGTCTAATCAGTTTATACTGTATTTATCCAGTGATGTCTAGCAAAGAGTTCTCTGACAGGGGATCCTCTGGAGGGTCTGCATTGTATTTTACTTGTGCCATGTATAAAGTAAAACTTTCAAAAGGACAGCATAACAAAGGTGCCCTTTGCGCTGCTTGTGAGGCCGGATCTCAGGAGCGTCCCACCCCAGCTCAGACACCGGTAGCCATGGTAGAGCCGCCTTGGGTTAAATCCTTTGCTGCAACCATGGAGAAGTTTACTACGGTGATGTTACAGGCTGCAGAGATACGTCAGAATGTTGTTACAGACTCTCAGGTATCTCTCTCTGCAGGCCGCGCTCCACACATGTAGCAGGGGGGAGTGATCAGACAGAAATTGCAGGCACATCCTCACAGAGTTCTCTAACTCATAGTGATGATCGCCTACTTGCGGTCTCCCACAGAACCAAAAGGGCTTCACTGGATGTTAACCAGGGTCGTAGCCCAGGCTCAGATATCCCATCAGATGAGGATGGGGATGTAGTCTTGGATACTCAGGAGGAAGACTCACTGAGTATTATGACCACTTCGGTGGGTAATATTGAAAGTCTGGTGTTAGGTATTAGGCATAGCCTTGGTTTTGCTGACCCTACACCCTCGGCTCCCTCAGGTTTCTCCATTTTCAAAAGGACTAAATCTCAGGTTATGTCTTTTCCACCGTCATCAGAGATGGTGCAGATTGTGACGGACGCTTGGTTAAATCCAGGCAAACAGTTCGTTATGCCGGGTAGATTTAAGAGTTTTTACCCGCTTTCAGCAGAGGATTGTATTAAATGGGAGGCGTCTCCTAAGGTGGACAGACCAATTATTAGATTGTCCAATTCCTCTGCCATTCCTACCCAGGAGAGAGTATCTCTCAAAGATCCCACTGACAAAAAGTGTGACAATGCTCTCCGGTCCGCTTATGTGGCTTCTGGTAGCTTGTTTAGGCCCACTATGGCAATTGCATGGGCAAATAAGGCGGTACAGATATGGGCAGAGCAGTTGATCTCGGCCATCCAGAGTAATGCTCCGCTACCTGATCTCTTGGTTCTCTCTGAGCACATTCAGGAGACGGCGGATTATATGGGACAGGCATCCATGGATGCAGTAGCAGTCAATGCCAGAATTGGCGGCCTTATGGCGTCACGACGTTCCCTATGGTTACGTTCGTGGACGACGGATGCTGAGTCAAAGAGGTCCTTAGAAATCCTGCCTTTTGATGGAGTCACTATGTTTGGGCCGGAGCTTGAGAAAGTGATTGAGGTAGCCACAGGAGGTAAGAGTAATATTCTTCCCATGGGCTCTCGTAAACCGCGTCAAGCTCGGTTTCAGTCCTTTCGCTCCTTCTCTCAGGGCCGTGGCGGCCCACCAAAGGGGTCAGCCGGCTGTTTCCAGAGGAGGTGGCGACAGAGGTAGGGGCGCTCCCAGACGGGGAACGTCGCGTCCCAGTGAAAAACCTGCAGCATGACTCCTTGGCCCCCACACGGGTACCCGTAGTGGGGGCACGGCTTCTTCTCTTCAAGCGCCAGTGGTGGTCAGTCACGTCGGACGCTTGAATTCGAGGAGTGGTGTCGAGGGGTTATGTTATAGACTTAATCCAGTTTCCACCAACAAGGTTCCTTTCCTCACCGGTGCCCGCTTGTCCCCTCAGAAGTCAGGCCCTGCTGGAAGCAGTGGCGAAGCTTCAGGGTGCGGGAGTGGTGGTTCCGGTGCCGGGGCCAGAAAGGGGTCAGGGGTTCTACTCCAATCTCTTCTTGGTTCCAAAGCCGGACGGAACATTTCGCCCTATACTGAACCTCAGGTCCTTGAACAAGCAAGTGGTAGTCCAGAGATTCAAAATAGAGTCTCTACGGACAGTCATTGCAGGGATGGAAGAGGAGAGTTTCTAGCTTCCATTCATATAAAAGATGCGTATTTACACGTTCCCATCTGGGAACAGCATCATCGGTTCCTGAGGTTTGCGGTGAGTTCCGATCATTTTCAATTCAGAGCCCTCCCGTTTGGTCTGGCCTCCGCTCCTCGAGTGTTCACAAAAATCATGACTGTTATGGCAAGTGCCCTGAGACGAAGGGGAGTCACGATAATTCCATATCTAGACGACCTTCTCTTAAAGGCGAGGTCTGCAGAGATTTTATCTCGCCAGGTTCACACCACAATGGAGTTCTTGGAGGACCATGGGTGGATTCTGAATGTGCCAGAATCGTCTCTCATCCCAGCTCAGCGCATGCGCTTTCTGGGATTGGTGTTCGACACAATGGTTCAGAGGGTGTTCCTTCCTCAGGAAAAGATCATCGCCCTCCAGCGGAGAACCAGAGTATTATTGGATCGCCCTCGAGTGTCAATGCTCTCCTGCATGAAACTTCTAGGGACCATGGTGTCGGTGTACGAGGCAGTTCCGTTTGCCCAATTTCATTCCCGGTCTCTTCAGTTAGAGATTCTCCGGAAATGGTCGGGGTCACAGGAACAGTTGGACAGGCAGTTCATCCGCCTGTCTCCTTTAACTCCACTGTCATTAACATGGTGGCTCTCCACGAGCAATTTAAGCAAAGGTCAGACCCTCAAATCGGGCCCCTGGACCTTAGTTGCCACGGACGCAAGTCTTTCGGGTTGGGGAGGAGTCACAGGACCGTTAAGGTTTCAGGGACTCTGGTCTCCCCAGGAGTCAGCTCTTCCCATAAACGTATTGGAGCTGAGAGCAGTTAACAAGACTCTGTTAAAAGCTCAGTCAGACAATGCCACGGCCGTGGCTTACTTGAATCATCAAGGAGGAACTCGCAGCAAGGCAGTCATGCAAGAGGCTGCCAGGATTCTAATCTTGGCAAAATATCATGTACCCCAGATCTCGGCGGTATATATCCCAGGAGTGGACAACTGGGAAGCCGATTTCCTCAGCAGGGAGAAGATTCATCCGGGGGAGTGGTCCCTGTGCAAAGAGGTATTCGCTCTTCTAGTCCAGAGATGGGGTCTACCAGAAATAGACCTCATGGCTTCCAGACTGAATTGTCAGGTCCCTCAGTATTGTGCAAAGTCCCGGGACCCTCGAGCATACGCAGCAGACGCCATGGCGATTCCGTGGCGCTTCAGGCTGGGGTATCTGTTCCGACCTTTTCCGATGCTGTCTCGCGTTCTGAAAAAGCTTAAAAGAGAACGCGTTCAGGCAATCTTGGTAGCACCTCATTGGCCTCGCAGGGCGTGGTTCTCAGACATCCTAGGAATGTCAGCAGATCAGCCGTTTCGTCTGCCCATGCGCGCAGACCTGCTAGTTCAGGGCCCCCTTCACCACCTCGAATTAGATCGGCTGGCTTTGACGGCGTGGCTACTGAATCCTTCGTTCTTAAGGCTAAGGGTTTTTCGTCACGGGTTATTGCCACCATGATTAGGGCAAGAAAGTCATCTTCGGCTATTTATCATAGGGTCTGGAAGATTTATATCCTCTGGCGTGAATCCAAGGGTTTCCATACTTCCAGGTTTAGCCTGTCTAGACTGTTGGCTTTTTTGCAGGAGGGCCTGGATAAGGGACTCAGACTGGGTTCCCTTAAAGTTCAGGTGTCTGCGCTGTCAATTTATTTTCAGCGAAAATTGGCGCCTCTGAGTGAGGTTCAGACCTTTTTACAAGGGGTCCTTCATATTCAACCCCCATTTCCTCATCCGGTAGAACCTTGGGACTTGAATTTAGTGTTGAGGGCTCTCTGTCTTCCTCCATTCGAACCCCTTCAGACAGCAGAATTGCACCATCTGTTTTGGAAGACGGTTTTTCTTCTAGCTATATCTTCAGCTAGGAGAGTGTCAGAATTGGCAGCGCTCTGTTGTAGCTCTCCATTTCTGGTGTTCCATGAAGATAAAGCGGTGTTACGTACTAAGCCTTCCTTTATTCCAAAGGTAGTGTCTAGGTTTCATCTCAACCAGGAGATTGTGGTTCCGGCATTTCGTCCGGATTTGTCGTCTTCAACTGATTCTGTTGATTACGATCTTCATCTGCTGGATGTGGTTATGGCTCTCCGGTGCTATGTGGACCGCACAGCCTCAATTCGTAAAACAAAGGATCTGTTTGTTTTATACAACGTCAAGAAGCGTGGTTGGCCGGCGTCTAAACAAACTATTGCTCGGTGGATCACTTCCACTATTAGTCTGGCTTATGTCCGAGCTTCTCGGCCAGTTCCTCAGACGCTTAGGGCTCACTCGACCAGGGCTGTTGGTGCGTCCTGGGCGGCGCGCCATGGGGATTCGGCTGAACAACTGTGCAAAGCGGCCACTTGGACGTCTGTTCATACTTTTGTAAAGTTTTACAGATTGTAGGCTTTTGCATCTTCTGATGTGAGCTTTGGCAGGAAAGTATTGCGTGCAGCCGCTCCAGAGCATTTCCTCCCATAGAGACTGCTTTGGTATGTCCCCAATGTCTGGCAGTGTCCCCCAGTGGAGAGAGAAAAGAGGATTTTTACTTACCGTAAAATCTATTTCTCTTTCTCCACTGGGGGACACTGCGCTCCCTCCCTTGCTCTGTAGACGATTATGAATGTTTTTGATTTACATTCTTCTGCCTTTGGGCAGCTCCTTCAAGTACACTTGGTTAGTCAAAACTGAGGTATCTAGGAGAGGAGGGGCATAGCAGAGGAGGGGAGTAAAAATCATAGAGTTTTTAGTGCTTAAACTCCCAATCCCACTACTATACCCCAATGTCTGGCAGTGTCCCCCAGTGGAGAAAGAGAAATAGATTTTACGGTAAGTAAAAATCCTCTTATTTACATTACAAAAGGCTTGATTACAGGTATTTATAATATATAAATAGATATTAATATAATTAATTTGTGTGACAATAACTAAGTGGTGCAGACTAATCTTTTTTATCAAGTCATGTCATCACAACCTATATATTTTCCAAAATTTTCGGTATATACATATTGCAAAAGGAGTCATATTTTACGTCAAATACAGCTTTTGTTACATTATATGTTTGATTTTTTTTTTCTAGCCTGACACATGCAGCCTTTAGGAGCTGACACAATTGTAGTGAGTCAGGTTGCATGCATTATTCTTACCCCTGAAGAGGTGCTCCTGATGTTGTGGCTGCTTCTAATTATGTTTTTCTCACTGACAAAAAAAGCAACATTCAGAAATACTAGGCATGCTTTAGATTTGTGGAAAATATGAACACTGTGCTCAGTGACCAACTTAGTTTTAATTTGAGAGATGCAAATGTATATACATTTAGATATATGCATTATCTCTATGCCTCACACACTATTTTATGATTTTCATGATTGGATATTAAATTAACAAATATCATTTTAAAGCTAAATATTTTTACCTAGCACCAGTGGTTGAAGTGGGGGTGTATACGGTGGTATGCCACACATTCACTGCTCCTACTGCTTTCATTGGAAAACTATAACATTCCCTTCACTTACATTCCTATTGCATTTTTCATACTGCCACAAATTTCCACTTCCACCTCTGCCAAGCATTATATAATAGGTATAAACCCATTAATCAAGAAGCCGTACACAAATAATAGTGACTGGAAAGGGGTACACCAAAGGGGAGAAATGCAATAAATGCAGTTTTACTGCAGGTGCTTCAGACAAATGTTCTTGGGGTAATGCAGACACAACAGGCACAAGCCAACATACATGATGCTTTCTTTGAAGCATTTTCTGCTATGTTGATCATGCAGTCTATAATTTTATCCACCAGAGGGCGGTGGAAGCACTAAAGGAGGTGGTCTTGGAAATGCCAGAGAGATAAAATTAAAAAAGGCAAAGAAGAAATCAAGAAAGGATGAAGACAGTGATGACGACTCACAAACTACGAGTGCAAGTAAATTAACTTTTCATGATGTATATTTGCAGTGTTTATTTTACCTAAATTTTGGCCTTTTAGTTTACATTTTTGTTTTTCTTTTGTTTTACACTACTACTTTTTCATATAACATAGATAGCAAATCATCATTACACATTATCATGACATTATTAGAGAATATCACCTGCACTCGCTAAGATATTATTCACATTCGCTCAGCCGTCATAAAACCAATGTTTACACACAAAACTAGAGTTTGGGGTTCCTGTGACAAGTAACAATTGGGATACAGAAGTCCAACGATTACATTGTTTAATCCTTGGCCATTTATCTGTGTGTACAATACAGTCATCATTCCATTGTCATGTATTCTCCTTAACAGATGCATGGAGTCTAGGTGAGAATCTGTTTTTCATGTTGCATTTCAAGTTGTAAGGGAGATTTTAAGACATAACTGAATTCATTTACAATAATGATAGTTTAACACTGTTTGCGTATGATCTTTTTTTTGCATCTTAATGAATTATTATTCCCCTAATATACAATTTTATCCTATTTGGTCACTGTATAGTGATAATAACCGATGCAACTGGTAACAAAACAAAATAAGCATAATATATTGTTTTGTACAAAGTGGCTAACATTTTTTAGAACCAAAGATTTGGGAAACCTTGACTATTTTTAATTATTTATTTAAGACTTATTGCTATATAAGTGTCTACGTGTGTGTTCTCTTTTACTTTGACTATTTACACATTCATTTAAATTATCACTGATGAATAAAAGAATCATGGTCTCGTGCTACATTTTAGAACTTGTTTTGCCAAAGGTTGTCATTTCTGGCCAGGATACACTTTTCCTTATGATTAATCTGGAATAATTAAACACAATGCCTCCCCTTGAGTGTAATAAATTTGATGAATAGTGGTCATACTGGTCCGGAGATGTTTGACACCTTAATGATGATGTATTTTGCCTGCTGTTAAACTATAATTCTCTATCAGATAAGCCAAAGGAACGAGAGATCCCATTCATGTCCCTGGAAGAAATTCAAGATGTTTTAAGAAAACACGTTCCAGATTCTCCAGATGATTTGGTAATTGAGCTGTCTGAAAACTTAATAAGGTTGGTAAACCAATGTGATCACAATTTAGGGGAACATGAAACAAAACGCAATGTATAAATACACATATATAAGTGTGTATGTGTGTACAAATGGCTGGGTAGCTGACTTGATCATTGTATATAAAATATTTCACCATTGTCATAAATTCATCTAGTTTTGGCAATTGGGCCCTGTATGTTAGGGCAGAGCATATTGAAGGACACCACATTCATTGATTAGTAATTGCTAAACACTAGCATTTTAGATCTACCATTTAAAGTTAAAGTTTTAAACCACACTTTTATTATTATAAATATATATATATATATATATATATATATATATATATATTGGATGTTTTTTAACATAATTGCTGAGAGTATATTCCTCAATATAGCATTAGAAAAACAATATCTTCCAAATTTAAATATTATAGCCTTTCGCCTCCTTCATGACCAGGAAATTGCAATCTCTTAATATTAGATAAGCCACTTCTAATCTGTGTTTGGAAAATCTGGCATATTGTACAAATAGTAGATAGGTATACACACTGCACTCAATCCCAGGCAGTATTACTGCAGCAGCATGGGACCAAGGTATCCCTCCTTGAACGACTGATCAACAAACAAAGATGTCCCTCGCTCGCAATAAATATATTGCAGTAAATATATCTAATATGACAGGACAAAAATATACAGACTGTTGATTGCTTGTCCAAAAAATAATAATAATATTGCACCAGTATGAAGAAAAACAGTTAGGTAAGACAGACTAAAAAAAGCATATATTATTATTCTAAAAAATGTTATATGGAGAAAGGTGGCAAGAATCACTATACACAGCAAGTAGGTCAATATGACAGAACGGTGATGTGACCAAAACCTGTAAATGTTCTGTATGGAAACGGATCCAAACGAATAATGCACAATAAAAATACCACATGTAGAACAATCCAAAATAAGTAAAAACAGTACTCACCAGGGGGGCAGAGAGAATGAAATGATCCCACCTAATCCACAAAGTCCTGGAATCAATGATCAAAATTATCCCAATGGCAACTTGATATCAAAGTAAAATTATATTGTAACAAATTTGCTTAAACAGATATAATTGATCTCTTCCCTTTGATATGAATGAGATCAAAGTGGTATATTAGCTGAATTAACTATTCTACTAATTGTTTAATCACTTAATGAGCTCAAGAAACTACATGAGTAAAGGTCCCACTGAATGCAGTTACAAGGGGGAGGGGGGAACCGGAGGAAAGCAGATAAAGGGAATGAAGACATCTTGAGTGTATAGATTCTCTACATACATACATGTCACATTTAAACTTATCTGTAGATTACAAGAGACCTAAATTATTTTTAAGAACCTTTATCATCCAACATAATGCCAATGGTCGCACACAAATCTACTAATAGTTAACCAGTAACCTAGGGTGTAGACCTTAAAGTTCCACGTGGTTTAAACCTTACAGTGTGTTACTGGTACCAAAGCAAATGATGGTAAAAAACAGACAATGATCTACTTACCGGGTTGGATGCCTTGATTGTGCCCATAGTTGGGAGCTCACCCCCTTGCAGATTAAGGATAGGGTTTGATTGATGGAATTCTACTCCTACTGTACCAAATGTTCTGGGGTAGTCGCCTATCCTGGTACTGGTCTGGCTCACCTCATTTAGATACCAAGATCGAACGGTATTGGGCGTAATGGTGGGTGATACAACTGTAGGTATGAAATGTCCCGATGGAACCACCCAAATCTGCAGGTGATAGCCCGCATAAGGGTCACAGCACCCCCACCCCGGCAGGATACCAAAATAAATTCCAACTCAACTTCTACAAATCTGTCTACTTGCCTTTTGTTGAAAACCCTGACTTCCAAAATGGCATGGTGGCTCTTCACTTCATTACGTCAGGCTTGCGTGCATGCGGTTGGTCAGTTGTTAGATAAAACATGTATAAAACCTCTACGACATTCTCAGGCGATTATATTATTTTCATTTCTGGGACTTTGTGGCTTTGCTTTCATCCAGTCCCAACATGCTAGTTGTATAATTTCTTTCTTTTCTCAAATTGATTGGAATAATCCCCTGGACACGCTTTTGTTATCTAATCCCCTTCAAAGGAAAGTGATATCCTTACATTCTACTTTCCTAAGAAATTTAATAGATCATACTACTACTAAATCCAGTGTGAATCAATGGTTAAGGTACTTAACCTAACTAAACGAAGTCATATTAGTCAAAACCTTAAACATTTAAATTAAACTTTTTCCTGCCTCCACATATGTAGAGATGTTTCTCAACATATTCCACAGAGGTTATCGCTCACCACATGGCAGCTGTATTATATGTCTATCTAATGGCTCTAATAGCGCCAAATGTGGTGAACCTCAGGCTGGTTTGTTCCATTGCTTTTGTCCCATTATCACACAGTATCAAGGGCTTCTGGACCTGTTGGTGGAGATTCGCAATGGCGGAGCTGGTGAATTATTTACCGTTTACACCTGAGTGGCCGATTCTGGGTATTTTGTCTCAAAACATGAGAACTTTTTAAGGTGGTAAATGGCGATTTTGGCAGCTGTTAGAAAGTGCGCTCACCACATGTGGGTCCAGAGCTCTCCCCCCACACTTGATCTATTGAAAGAAAATTTTTTTTTTTATTATGCGGATGGACTGGTTGGAGGCGTCCCTTCAGAAAGAAAAACTAACCTGTAAATTTTGTGATACATGGGAAAGCTATATAAATACGCTATCTATCCTCTTAAGAGAACAGCTTAGAGAGTGCTTTCGCTAGACAATTTGGTATGAAACTAGAGTATTTCTAAGATCTTTTGATTTTCCTCTAATGGGTGTATGTTTCCGCCCCTTCTGGCCTCCCTGCATCATAGGTCTCTACTTGCAAGTGTATAGCAATTACTCTTCTGATGATATAATTATTTTTTTTGTATTGTAACATATAATCTTTATCATCAGGTAACAATTGTTACAGTTGTTATACAATGTTTACAATAATCTTGATCATATGCTTAAAATATTACATTTCAAATGCAGTGAGTAACTGTATTAACAAGTGCATGCTTTATTTTGTTACATATGATTCTTTTCATGTGTACTTGTGGTGTTTCTATTTTTTAATAATCTGAATATCTTCAATAAGAAATTTTGTTTAAAAATAAATAAATGATATCTTTGTGTATATATAATATAATGTATATTTTGGTAGCATATGTATGCAGGAGTGTAGTGTGGACCCGGTTGGCACCAGTCTAAGCAGATATAGCAGCTGTGCTCAATGTTAGCTCTTGCAGCATATCATAGTAACAAACACAACCCCTTTCACCTCACTGGTGTACAGAGGGGCGGAATAGTGTGTGTAACAATTTATAATCTGGCAGTGCATGCTGTCCTGCTCTCCCCACTTATTCTGTTATCTTACATATTTGAGTGGCGTGTAGAGGAGTATAGTCCCTACCCGCAGCTGATCACATTATGCTGCAGCTCCCAGTCACTGATGGGCTGGAATTGAGGTGCTGCGGTAGGCGTCCAGTAGATCAGTTACTTCAGCACTGCAGCATCAGAATAAGATGTAGGCAGAGACTTTGCTCTTCTACCCCCCGCTTTTACTATTTAATGTAAAGGGGAATAATGAGTGGGGGGTGACCAAGAAGTATGGTGTCTGGATAATGGAGATGTGAAGGGATGATGAATAATGGGAGTGTGGAGGGATGGTAGTGAAGCCTGATTAATTAGTGGGAAGGTAGCTTGGATGGAATTACAGGGGAGTTTGACGGGGCAGTTGGGGAAAATGAATTACAGATGTATATAGATAGATCTTTTATACAGGGTTCAGTGAATTTGGCTAGAGGGAGACCTAGCACTTTTAAACCTGTAGGCATGCCACTTGCACACAGACCACATCCTCATTGTGGCATGTTTTTTTCTAGCACTAAAATTGCTTACATGCGTTATATAGTGAGGATTAGCAGTGGTTCATAGTCGGAAAAAAGATTTGTCAGGATGTGAGACAGGAACTTACTTGGCCTAGCAGCCCAAAGCCTGCGTGGGCTATGGCTTGGGGAACCTGCCATACTCTTCCTTGACCAAGTTCTATACAGCTTTTTTGAAAGTTCTATCTAACAGAAACATACACCCTTTCTCTGGAGCTAATGATACATGTTTGAAATACCTTTCCTACAGCACTATTCCAGCTAACTCCTCACATTACAGAATTGTGTTTGATATGCATTTTACTAGTATTTTATAGTTTCTGTAGTTTGAAATGCCTGAAATGGAGACTGTTCAAGTAAATGGAACAAGTAGTGTTTTGAAAAACTCAACTGAAATGCAAATAAAACTGCAGATGGCTATGGACTTGCTTTACCTTGTTTAAGTGTATTAATATGTGTATGTTATCTTCCATACAGAGAATGTATTTCACATTATTATGTCTAATGTAAATAGAACTAACTGTATGAAGCACTGAAAGTCTTGGCCAGCAGGGATTTGCCTACAGAAGATCAACATACAGCTTAAAGATCAGAGTGTTGTGACAGCTAAATATAATACATACTGCACGCTTAGTTTGGTAGGAAGCAGCTAGTAGTCTGTTGCATGTATACATTCAAATAACAACCGGGGCACTCTAATATAAAATGTAGTATAAAATTTTTTATGTCTGGGTTTTATTCAATTGCATTGAAAATTAAATTCCTTGCTACTCAAAGTTTTTCTGGTACAGGTGTTAATGGCTTCAATTAGCTATATATAATTTATTATCTTTAATTTCATTTATATTCTTGGGTTTATTCAATTATGTTTTGCAGACCCCTAACCAAAAGTTACCAAGAGGTGGTGCGTTCAGTTTTCATGTCCTCCACTTCATCTGTATCAGGAGCCAGTAGAAAGCAAACCATGAAGGACTTCCAAGAAGAACTCTCCAATCTTTATAACAATATCCGTTTGTTTGAAAAGGGAATAAAACTTTTCACAGGTCTGTATTATCTTCTGTAATAAGACATTCTTTTCTGCTTGTCATGACATATTTTTATGGTGGAATTTCATACATAAAGATGGTGCCAGCGACTAGAGTGGGCTCCTCTGGCAGAGCATATTAAAAATGCTGCTGAGTTTTTAGGGGATACAGTTCTGTATGCAGGTCAGGAGTTGTAGAAAACATCTTCCTTAGCAGTAGCAGCTAGGTACACATTGTGGTTAAGATCTTGGGAGGCGGATGCTGATTCCAAGAGAGCTTTGGAATCTGTCCCATATGACGGAGCGGCTTTGTTTGGTTCTCATTTGGACAAATTCATCGCTCAGGCCACAGGGGGGGAAGAGTGCTCTTTTTCCAGTAGCTGCGCCAAAAGCAAAAGGGAGGCGTTTTTGCTCCTTTTGGTTTGTCAGTTGCTCTAGAGGTGTTTTTTTCAGAAGCCAAGCCCCAGTTACATGGGGAGTGGGGGGCAAATAGGCAGGCAGGCCTGTACAGGACGTCGCTCTGACCCTAAGCCAGCAGACACACAAGCAGCATGACTTCCTGCAGAGAGGTCAAGGCTTTTACTCTCACCTTTTTCTTGTACAAAAGCCGGATAAGTCCTTCAGACCAATTCTAAACCTGAAAGACGTCAACACCTGCTTACGGGTTCCCAGCTTTCGAATGGAGTCCATCAGATCTGTGATAAATTCCATGAAGAAAGGCGAGTACTTAGCATCCTTGGATATCAAGGATGCTTACCTGCACATTCCGATATGGACAGGTCATCAAAGTCTCTTGCGGTTTGCGGTGGGTCTGGAGCGGTTTCAGTTCAGGGCTCTCCCAATTGGTTTGGCCACCATACCGCGATTGTTCACAAAGGTGATGACTATATTGGCAGCTCAGCTGCGTTTACAGGTGGTGACTATTTTACCTTACCTAGACGACCTGCTGATCAAGGCGGAGTCGGTACCTCGGCTTTAGTCGCATCTGTAGCTGACCAGGGACATTCTGCAGGAACATGGATGGGTGATCAACTACACAAAATCCAGTTGGAAACCATCCAAATGTATAGTGTTCCTGCGATTGTTGTCGACACAAATTGTCAGAGGGTTTTTCTCCCTTCAGACAAAGTGCGGAAGATCCGGTGTCTGGTGTAAGATCTTTTATCTCTAAAATGCATCTCAGTACTTCAGTGCATGAAGATCAGAGAAGATCAAAGTCTACTAATTTTGTTTAGCCAGGGTGTTGGCTATTCTGGACAAGGGATTGAGGTTTTTGTCCCTCAAGGTCCAGGTAGCGGCGTTGTCGGTGTATTTTCAGAAATGTATCACTCTGTACCGGAGGTAGAGACGTTTCTACAGGGTGTGCTTCATGTACAGCCGCCTTTTGTTCCGCCAGTAGCTCCGTGGGACCTAAACTTGGTTCTTTCGGCGCTTCAAAAGTCACCCTTTGAACCTTTTGGAGTCTGTTTCTTTAAAACTTCTCTAGTGGAAAGTGACCTTTTTGATGGCCATTGCTTCGGCCAGACGGGTTTTGGAGTTGGCAGCACTGTCATGTCGGGCTCCTCTTCTTATTTTCCATGACAATCGTGTGGTGCTTAGAACTAAGCCTTAGTTTCAACCAAAGGTGGTCACGAGGTTTCACATAAATCAGGATATTGTTCTGTGGGTTCTTCCTCAGAATTTGCTAGCGCCTGGTCAGGACTCAGTCTCTTTAGATGTGGTCAGAGCTTCGAGGATTTATGTGGACTGTACAGCTTCGGTTCGGAAGACTGATAGTCTTCTAGTCCTGTATGACGATCGCAAGCATGGCTGGCCGGCCACAAAGCAGACAGTGGCTAGATGGATCACCGCTACTATCCAGCAGGCGTACATTTTGGAGGGCTTTCCAGTTTCTGAAGGTCTGACAGCTCATTCCACGAGGCCTCAGCTGAGCAGTTGTGTAGGGCAGCTACTTGGTCTTCTGTTCATACATTCACCAGGTTTTATTGCTTCCACATCTTTGCTTTAAAAGATGCGAGTTTTGGCAGTAAAGTTTTACGTGCTGCTCATTCGGAGCATTCCCACCCATAGGGCCAGCTTTGGAACATCCCCAAGGTGAGCAGTGTCCCCCAACTAGTGTGAAAGGCAAAACAGGATTTTTGTACTTACTGTAAAATCATTTTCTCTGATCACGAGTTGGGGACACTGCGCTTCCACCCTTTGTTCTGACAGTTCTGTTGGTTGTGTTTTCGTCCTTTCTTGTGACTTGGATAGTAAATAAACTTAGCTCTTCATGGGGAGGGGAGCAGTGTAGACAAGTTTTTTGTTGCCTTTACTCACACAACGCGGTATATACCCCAAGGTGAGCAGTGTCCTCCAACTCGTGTTCAGAGAGAGATTTTACGGTAAGTACAAAAATCTTATTTTAATTAATTATAGAATGACTTTAGAAGCAGGGCAACATACGGTAGATAATAGAGATCCAGATTCACAGAATCTCCTACATACCCAGAACCCAACAACTTCATTAAAAAACATATTTTTACAGCCCCGTCCACATTGTATATTAAGAATACACTTTTGAAAGTGAAGTTTTGGACTGGAAATGAAAGAAAATATCTAAATGTTATACTTATGGAAGAGTTAAAACCTTACACACAGTTTTAAATTGGAGCCTATGATTTATGGCTTATTGCAAATTATAAAGTCTGAACTGACAATACCTTTTTCACTACAGAAACTGCTTTTACCAGTTCCATTATAAGATTGAAACACGTTGTGTTAGGAAAAATGCTAAATCAAAAATAATATGGAAGCTCCAAAAACAGACTCAAAAAATTACATTCCAGTGTCTTGACCTATTCTAATCTAATTTTCTGGTCAGTGTTGTACAGTTGTCTTTATATTGAATTGTGGAAATGCAGAAATGAAAGTTTTTCATTTGAGTGACACTCCATTCAATGGAGCAAAATACAGTGCATGAAAACAGCATTGAAAATTAATGTGTTTTAGCACTTTTAGTGCATTCAGTAGGACTTCATTCATCTAGTCAAGTTCAAGAGAGATGGGAACAAACACTTGCATTGTGACTAAATGGAATTCCCCTTAATGAATGAAAAGTACATCAAAATACATGAGACCATTGTTAGTCAGTGTTCGTCTCCACCTCATGTTTGTTGCATATACAGTCGTGTGCAAAGTGGTTCTATATAAAATGATGTTTATACATCACAGTTGTTTTTTGATAAAATAGCTAATTTTACAATTTTTTTCATGCGGCTTCACTTGCCTTATATTTTAGAAGTGGCAGGTAGAGGAGCAGTAAGTAAGGTAACTGGAAGCCTGCTGCACAGTGATGAGGTCACCGCAGCAACTCTATCCCAGCCCATCAGAGACTGGTAGCTGCAGAAAAATGCAAGACCCTATTTCACTCTATGTCCAGCCTATTTTGTCTTTATACAATATTTCCCTGAGTAGGTATTTAACCTCTGTACATTAAACACATGCTTGTTCAATTGAATTGGTTTATTTATGTTAGGAAATTACTAGCATAGGATGAAATAGGTTCTTGAATCTTGAAGACTAGCCATCAACTAATACCACTTTCATACTGCCGCCCCGGCAATATCCCGGGTTTTTGAAGCCGGGTTTTTGCAGGGGCTCGGAGCGTCCCAGCTCAGAAACACCATTCATACTGCACCTTGGACCCGGGAATTTCCCGGGTTGACCCCATTTATACTGCACAAGTCTGTGCCCTGGCAATTTGTGGGAGTCATCACCAGAGCACTTTTCATAGGCTGAAAGCTGGAATATGAAAACAAAAAAAAAAAAAACTCTCGCTCCCCCTCTCTCTCTCTCTTCCCCCCCTCCCCCTCTATGCAACTATGGCAAAACCCGGGTTGCACCATTCATAGTGCAGGCAACCCGGGTCCGACCCGGGAATTACCCCTCGATAAATCCCGGGTTTTTACACCCGGCATTTTTCACTTCTACCATTCATACTGCACCAAGACCCCGGTCGTTTCAGCTCGCCCCGGGAAAAACCCGGCATTTTGGTGCAGTACGAATGGGGTATAATTTTACTACTGAATAGATGAAGGACATAATTTTCTGGGAGCTCTTCCACAGCTGAAGTTGTTCATTGTTATAAAATTGCATACTTGAATTAGACATATTTATACAAAACAGTCTAACAAACATTGTCATTTTCAGAAACCTCTAAAAGAGGTCATCTGTGATCTACAGATAACTGAAGCTAAAAAGCAAAATCAATAGACATCAGAGTAGATTAGAAATATTGAGTAGCTACCACATGCAAATTGCTGTCTATAAGTATTAACTGTCACTCAGAGCAGCCCCCAGTGGGTTAGAAACCAGTAAGAAAAATGTAAGCCCCAAGCAAAGTTAAATTTAATCACAAAAAAACATGAAAACTATTATGATAAATGGAAGTATTGAACTAACTGTTCTCTCAATCTGATTTATACCTAAACTGCTGTGCTAAAAGAAGTACACAGTGATCTTTTATAACTCCTTTAGTAATCAGTCTACTTGTTTACAGAACATGCTGAGGCTGCTTATTGGACAAGGACAGCAATTTTTCATGAGTAATATTTCCCCAGCTGAACTAGTACAATGAGTTTGGACCTTAAGTGTACCAGAGTGAGAAGCCAGCATGTGGCTCACTGTGATGTTTTAAACATCACACAAAACTGCTGGAGAGCTCACTACTTGTTTTCTACCTTCATGCCATGCACATGTAATGAAGCAATATGGCAATTAATAAATATATTTTCATATAAAAATTATCATTTGTTTTCTAATGACATGTTTAGCAAATTTTGCATTAATAATATACAAAATAAAAACAAGCCTCATGCTAGTTAGCTTTTGTCTGATTGATATATGACTGGATTTTCTTTATTATACAGATGAAACTCAAAGCAACCTTGCCAAGCATCTGCTGAAAACAGTATGCACAGATATTACCAATCTTATCTTCAATTTCCTGGCTGGCGATATAATGATGGCTGTGGAAGATTATACTACTATTACTAGTGAGGTACTGTATCTATAGCTTAATTTTACTTGTTTTGCTTTTAGTAAAGCTAATCTGCCTACATATTTCACAAGTATTTCTATTTTGTTAAATTAACACTTTAGTTGTTTTGTGTTTATTTGCTTTTGTTCAGCCTTTTGCTGACAGGCTACAGTAAATTTACTGTGGGCTAGTGATGCTATAACTCTTGAGCAAATTTTTTTACATGACCTCTTAATCGCCACTCCAGTACACCGCTGTCCTTAAAAACCAAGTTGCTACTGACAACCAAGGGGTCCTAGGGACTGGAACCACATTCTTCTACATTCAATGGCGTAGGAATGATGTCAAGATGACATCACCAGGTATTCCCTTTTAGTGTGAGCCCAGTGACATTGTAAGGGAAGTTCATATTTGATCTGGGGCAGTACGGTGGCTCAGTGGTTAGCACTTCTGCCTCACAGCGCTAGGGTCATAAATTTGATTCCCAAACAGGGCCTGTGAATCTGGAATTTGTATGTTCTACCCATATTTGTGTGGGTTTACTCCGGGTGCTCCGGTTTCATCCCAAACTCCAAAGACATACTAGTAGGTTAATTGCTGCTGACAAAATTAACCCTAGTACGTGTGTGTTAAAGAGTTTAAACTGTAAGCTCTAATAGGGCAGGGACTGATGGGAGTGACAGATGTTCTCTATAAAGCAGCGCAGAATTGGTGTTGCTATATAAAGGTAGCTCCAGATCCACTAATGTTTGTGTACAGGGGAGGCCTATTGGACTCTTTGTCGACATTGTTGCCAACCAAATGATGGAAATAAAAAAACAAACATTGTTTAGAAGTAATAAAAAATAGTCTTTATAATGTTTGTAAAAGAATACATATAAAAAAGTGTTCCTTTCCTTACCATACCTCTCCCAAGCGATGAGGCCACATCATGCAGTTTCTGTGACACTTAAGAATTCCTTGTGAATAGCATATACATTGTGTAAATATTATTGTTAAGGATGGACTTACATTGCCACTCAGTCTGGGGGAGGGATTTTACAAATTTGTCTTGTGTTTTTCTTACCATGATTAACCTGTCAGTTATGACTATTTCTACTGGTATTGCTTGGCCATCAGACACTCACCAACTGTAAGTGCCAACTGCACACTACCATTGTAGGAAAGTAGTCGCTGCCACCACCAGGCTCTTTCACTGACACCTGGGTCCATTTATTTCTGGGTGGTATGTGCAGCAGGTGCCGCACATATTTGCTGCTCACTGTGGCTGGTTACTCCTGTCTACTTATTTTGGTTCACTACTGCAAGGCAGGAGGCAGAGTGCTGGCAGTTCAGCACAGGGCCGGGCCGCCAGGGAATTGTTTAAGAGGGTTAGCCCTTATCTCAAGGTCACAGGCCTTCAGCTAGTATAGGTTTCTTTAGGAAGAATTTTGTCTATTGCTTAAATAGAGCTCTGAAAAGAGTTGTTAAAAAATGCTTAAAGGTATTTTGTAACACAAATGGAATACACACTTTACATGGGGCTTTACTATTATTCTTATTATTATCATAGATTTGTAAGGCGCCACAGTGCTCCTCAGCACCGTACAGTAGGGAAGATAAGGACATACATAAAACAGTACATACTAAGAACAAGAACAGACAAGGCAGACAAAATGAATGGAGACATGAAAACAAAGGGTATGGAGCACCCTGCTCATTAGAGAGCTTACATTCTAAAGGGAAGAGGGCACAGCTGAAACAAGTTGAGCGAGTGTGGCTCAGAGTGGAAATTGGGATAGTTGTGACTGTGCATTAGTGTGAATAGTGTTATCGAGGATAAGGTCACCTCTAAAAAAAAAAAAAAAAAGAGATGGGTTTTCAAAGACCATCTAAAGATTTGATGGCTGTGTCAAAGTCTGATTTGAGTGTGGTAGGGAATTCCATAAGTGGGGACCAGCATGGGAGAAGTATTGTAGGCGGGATTGAGAGGTGGTTATCAGAGACGAGACAAGGCGCAGGTCACAGGTAGATCTAAGAGGGCAGGAGGGAGAGTATTTTGATATGAGATTTGAGATGTATGCAGGAGTGTTGTTGTTGAGGGCTTTGTAGGTAAGAGTGAGTAATTTGAATTTTATTCTGGGGAGACAGGGAGCCAGTGTAGGGATTTGCAAAGTGGTGCAGCAGATGTGGAGTGGTGAGAGAGAAAGATCAGTCTTGCAGCAGCCTTTAGGATGGATTGAAGTATGGATATATGGGTGTCAAGAATGTCAGATAGGAGATTGCAAGAATGTCAGATAGGAGATTGCAATAGTCAAGACCGGAGATGATGAGAGAATTGATAAGAGTTTTGGTAGCATGTTAAGTAAGAAAAGGGCATATTCTGGCAATGTTTTTAAGGTGCAGTCGACAGGACTGGGAGAGAGTCTGGACATGAGGAATAAAGCAGAGGGCAGAGTCAAGTGTGACACCAAGGCAGCGGGCTTGGGAGACTGAGGAAATTGTACTGTTAATGACCGTGAGGGAGATTTGAGGACAGGTTGTGACTCTGGCAGGATGGAAGATAATAAGTTCTGTTTTGGACATGTTGAGCTTCAGGTAGCGTTGGGACATCCATGTGGAGATAGCAGAAAGACAGTTGGTTACACGGGATAGTATAGAAGGAGAGAGGTCAGGGGAAGGGAGATAGATTTGTGTGTCATCAGCGAGAGGTGGTATTGGAGGCTGAATGAGCGAATTAGTGCACTAAGAACAAAGCCTTGTGGAAACCCAGCAGATAATGGGAGTGGTGGTGAGGATGTGCCAGAGGTAGAAACACTAAAGGAGCGATTCGATAGGTAAGAAGTGAAAGGACTGTGTCACGAAGGCTTTGGTGCCAAGTTTTACACACAGGTCTGCAGACGGTAATCCAGCCTCCTGTTCTTTTTAACCAGTCCAGGTAGATTCACTAATTATTCATGTGAATCAGCCTGGACCGTTTCGCTCCTGGTAACTCAGTAGGTGAGGAGGGGACACAGCCCCTCACCCGGACTCCACAAAGTCTGTGCTGGTAGATTTATCTTTAATAATGTATATATTTTTAGTATCTCTGTAGACATTAAAAAAAAAAAATTTAACGTTTCTTGCTTCTTAAAGTGTATTATGCTCTACAAAATATTCTTATTTTCAGGTAAGAAAAAAAATCTTAAATAAATTCCTGGATGAAGCCAAAGGCCCTTTGACAAAGCTCAACAGTTTGTTGTCTGGAAAGGTAAGTTGCTGAAATTTTAGAAACGCTTCTTTCATCTACTCTTAGATTTTACCTCCAAAGTTTAACTGAGTTGTGCACTCATTTTTTTTTTTATTTAAATCCATATCCCCCAGTTGTTGAGATGATTTTGCAAGTAATGTTTTTTTATTTTACTGCTCTTTAATGGGTAAAAAGTATGAGCTTTCCTGCAAAACTAATGGTACCCACACATGTTAGTCTGATCATAGAATTATTTTGTAATCAAGTTTTACTGAACAAATTGCATGTATAGAGGTCAAATAATCCTGTTTGATTGGAGATATAAAACCAGATCACATATAATTATGATAGATCATTTGTATTTTTTCCCCCTAATATGATCACATTCTGTGGTGCACTTATACAATAGTATGCAAATCTTCAGTACAATCAGTAGAGTTGCACAATGGAAACTTTTGTGTGAGGTTATATTACGATCATTCAGATGCAAATTTCTCAAAATATAAAGATTGCAACATGTGTGGGCACCATTAGCACACTGTTTTTCAGCAACATTGTAAAAGTCTAATTGGTCTTGGCTGTCTGCCATATTCATTATTTGAAACAAAATAGAGGCAGACAATCAATAAATTTGCAAAAAGTTCTTATAATTTGGTTTATATGACTTTCGAAGATTCAAAAAATTGTGGAGTTCCATTTTTAGTAGCCAGAAAGATGTAATAAACAAGGTAATATTGTAAAAGTGTATTTTTTTGCATGGCTCATTTTCTCCCTGAATCCACTATTATCCTTCATTTTAATTAATGTGCGTAACCCTGGATATCCTTTTCTGCTAAAACTTTGTCTAACCATTTCTTAAATGTATCAATTGAATCTGCCATCACAACCTTCCCTGTCAGTGAATTCCATATCGTTACTGCCCTTACTGTAAATAAACCCTTCCATTGCTGGTTATGAACTTCCTCTCCTATAATTTTAGGGGATGACCGAGTGTCCTCTGTACAGTCCTTGGGGTAAAAAGTTCCCATGAAAGTTCTCTGTATTGACCCTTAATGTATTTGTACATAATAATCATATCCCATCTTAGGCACCTCTTTTCTAAAGTAAACGTGTGGTCCTTTATCAAAGACCTTTTCAAAATCTAAGTAGATCACATCTACTGTACTACCATGGTCTAAGTTTCTACGAACTTCCTCATTGAAACTAAATAGATTAGTTTGACATTTACCTATCCCTCACAAATCCATGCTGATTCCCGCTAATAATCTTATTGCACATCAAGTAATCCTGAATGCTATCAGTTAATATACATTCCAGTAGTTTCCGTACTATTGGTTCTGATCTCTTTCCCTTTTTAAACTACGGCACCACCTCTGCTGTTCGCCAATCCTTTGGTACTGAGCCTGATGAAATTGAGTCTATAAAAATTAAGAATAGCGGTCTAGCTAATTCTGAGTTTAGCTCCATAAGAATCTTTGGGTATATGTCTTCTCGCAGTATCTATAGCATGCCTTTACATGGTCTAATATAAGATTGGGGGTAAATGTATCAATCTCCGGTTTCTTCAACTCGCGGGAGTTCGGCGAGATGACAGCTAAAATTTAAAGCGGCGCTGCCTTGTAAAAGCAAGTTTCCCTTTACAAGGCAGCGCCGCTTTAAATTCTAGCTGTCATCCCGCCGAACTCCCGCGAGTTGAAGAGACCGGAGATTGATACATTTACCCCTAGATGTTGCTGAGAGCTGATCCGCTTACCACAGATACAGAGAGACACTACAGTTCTACCATAGTATTTCTTTTCTCATAGGTCCTCCTGTATCTGCCCTACTATCTGCATTTGCAACCAATAGCCTTATGGGCCATGTGCAGCCCACAGGTTGTGGTTTGTGCATATGTGCCTTAAACTTCAGAAGTTAGAGGTTCCCTCTGTTTTCAACCCTTAAACATACATTTGAGGACTCACTTGAAAGAACAAAAGTAGTTCAACACAGTGGCTGAGATAAGACAACTAGGAACGAGTGTAAATGTACATTTTATCCATGTATCCCTCTCATTAACATTCAAGATTTCATTTTACTTGTCATTATACTAATTATTGGGAGAAGGGGCTTGATATGTTGTATAAATGGGGCAATGTAATAATACTTTTTGAACCACTATTTATGTTATATATGTTCTGCTATTAGACTGAATGAAAGTGAGAATTCCTAGAAGAACCATTTTCCCACATCTTGAAAATTAGTTATTGCACACAGTTTTCAGAAATGATATTAAAATATTTTCAAAGTTTGTTTCAAGGAAGTTTATATATATATATATATATATATATATATATATATATATATATATATATATATATATATATTTGTTCTCTCTCGCAGAGCATAGAAGAATTTCTGTCTTGTCTGGATTCAGCAGCAGATGCATGTGGCCTTTTAGTCAAAAAAGGAGATAAGAAGAAAGAAAGGTACATCATTTTAAAGTTCTGCATGGAAGTTAGGACTTAAAGCTTTTGATCAGCACAGATTTATGCACTGTGAAGTTTCTCCTAAATTAGTATAGTTTGTGTGATGTTGCAGTGATTAGACATCAAGAGATTTGAAACAAAAACTTGCATAGAAAAGTCACAAGTAGAGGTTTTTTTTGGAAATATTAATGAGGTAATCACTGTAAGAAAGGGGAACTTTAAAAGTATATTGCAGTGTTAGACCTCGTACAGGTATGTTATTCTAAAGTGTTTAACGTACATTTTCAACCCATATGAAATAAGCTTTGATGCCGATAGTCCAAACAAAAATGTAAGCAAATGGATTTATATTCATGATTTGCTTTGTATCAATTTCCACATTGCCTGCAGAGTTCAGAATTGTTGACACTTGATAAAATGCAGTGGAGTTCTTTCTATGGAAGCACTCTTTGGGGGGTATTCAATTGTTCCAAAGTTTGAGCGCGGAAAAAATATTACCGTTAATACGGTAATCTCTCGCTGGATTTCTCCCTGAACTGCGACCTGAAATCCAGCGAGTAAATTATCGTAATAACGGTAATCCTGCGCGGTCCGCAGGAATTTCAGCAATCCCGCGGACAATTGAATATGCCCCTTTAAGTACATAGTATTCTATTCTCCAGGGAGACCTATTTTTAAAAAACAAAGTACAAGGTTTAATCCTCACTTTGACTAGTGTTGTTTTTTCATTACCTGCGTGTATGAGGCCAAGCTTTCTTAATTTACATGTTTAAGTTTGATGCTTGTCACAGTTCATATAATTTTTAACTATTTGAGGATCACTTAACCTAAAGGGCTTGCTATTACTGACTCCAATTTCAATGATTTTTTTTTAGAGGCTGCACTATTGATTATAGTCTAAGAACAATCACATGATTAACCAGTTAGCAACATTGTATAAATGACTTTATCCAAATGAACACATTGGTGTAACAGCCCCATAAACAGATAATAGACAGCACAGGGCTGGGGCTCTGAGACCACCGCTATGACATGCAAAACTTTAAATGCATCAATTTTATTGTAGGTTAGAGCAGATGTCAACAGTGAGGGAAACAGCGGCAATGGTCTATATAATACATGCATAAAAAGAAAAGAGATGAAAGCGCTGATATGCAAAAATACTAATATAATTTTATTAAAACCTGTATTAAAAAGTACTTAGATCCCTGACTTGAACTACCACCCTAATACGAATCATTGGTTAGCAATCACAAATTCATTGATCACAAAGTACCCATTAAGAGATAACCACAGTATGTAAGTAAATACTCAATATTGAAAAAATAATTGTTTCAAGACTGTTCATAAAATGCATAGATTGATAGCTCAGTAGAGATAATGTCCTTGTGAATACAAAATCTGATATTTATGTTCCTTTTAGATTATAGAGACAAGTTTTAATCTCCTTTTGGAAAAATTTTATACAACATGCGTGTTGAGAATACAAAGTCACGGAACTTGATTAATCAGAAAGGATTACAAATTCCAGAGATAATCTTAAAAGAGGACCTATCATAAAAGGCTTCCCAATCTTGAATTAAACAGAAAGAGTGACAAGTAGTTAGCTGTAGGGAACATTCACCACAGGCACACACTGCTAGTTGAAATCCGCAGTTAATCTCCCATTCAGCAGTATTTGTAGTAATGACATCAAACTGTTATCCAGAAAGTAAATAGATATCCGTTCTAATAGTGACCATAATACTTTTGGCCGTATGAGTAGAATATGCCTCCAAATGAACAGGTACTAGACACTGAAGCAGCGTGCTAATGCATCAGTATGTCAGAGTACCAGTGTCTTACAACTCCTAACGCGTTTCTTCGCCCACTGGCTCATGATCGGTTTCATCAGAGGATAGTTTTCATATCAAAAGCATATATTAATAATGCAATGGTGAGCAAATAAAAATTAAAAATGGTATGAAAGCTGTAGTTGCTTTAGTATAAAAAGACATTAGTCTAATAGGTAATTGTACAAATATACAAGAGGACTATGTCACAATGTCCATTTAATAAAAGAGAATATAGAAATAAATATAAAAGGAAATCGGGCGCTAAAGGTGATCAATAATGAATCTTTTAAAAAGTGCCTATGCAACCTGCTCCAAAAAAACAAAAACAGGATACTGAACCCTGTATAAAATAGGCAAAAAAAGAAAAGATGAAAGCACTGATTGATAAAAATACTAATATAATTGTATTCATTTCAATTGACATTTTTTTCTAAATTGAAGTAAACTTGTATTTCAGGTGTAAATTAACTCTGAATTTATACGGAGGAAATATTGTACTTTCATGATATATTTTCCTCCACATTGCTAGCCACTCAACAATATATGGATTATTAATAGGATATGATCAAACTTACACTGTACACATCCATCTCCCATTTCTCCTTAGAAAATTGTTTAATTTCTTCAAAAGCCTCAAACTCTTTTATCACTACATTTAACTTGATATATGTAGCTGAACTTGCAGTGGGGTCCTTACCCTTGGCTGTCAGGAACATGTAATGAAAAATCTGATTGACTACTTTCGATACCCAAATTTATTATTTTCCATTGAACTTCATGTGCCGCGTTGCAGTCCATACTTTCATTTTGTCAAAAGGCATTTATAGAGAAGATATAATGTTTAGGTTAACTGCCTTACATGCCACCTGTTTCATCTGTAAACAAATGTCACTTTAGTTAAGCAAAATTTAGAGGAAATGACCCAGCAAAACATTAGTCTGCATATTATTATTATTATTATTATTATTATTTATAGGGCGCCACTAGCTATCCGTAGCGCCGTACAGGGACAGAGACAGGAACACGATACAGGGTGAGACAGCACGGTACAGTTAACAAAAAGCACAGTAACTCCGAAGCTCAATGTACAGCTAGATGAGAGGTGAGAGCCCCAAGCGGGGGTAGAGAGAGGGGTAGAAGGGCAGGAGGACCTCGTGGAAGAGACAAGTATATAGTATTTTCTATTGACAAACAGCTATTTGAACGGTATCATAAAGCCAACTTTAAATCCAAAGTTGTCGCCTTCAATTAGGCATCAGTGTTCCATTATATATGTATATGTGTGTGTGTATATATGTGTATGTATGTGTGTGTGTATATATATATATATATATATATATATATATATATAATGTGTGTGTATATAGAGAGGGGCGGAGCGAGAGGCCATAATCAAGTATATCAATATTTTTTTCGTATGCAAGGCTGAACTGTGTGGCATTATATATATATATTTATATTATGGCATACAGTACAGCCTTGCATACAGAAAAAAATTAATATACTCCATTCTGGCTTCTGTTACCATATTTAGCCAACAGGGTACTCTTAAGAGCATATGTGTTGGAGCAGCATCTGGAAGACGGTAGAGAAAGAATATTGCATATTGCTCATTTGATTGCCACAATATAAATCACCCTTTTATAAAGACATTTTTAATTTATCTCCTACAAACGCCTTCAGGTGACTCCCCATAATCCATTACCCTTCACATTCACTCTCACTAACTTGTACACTTGCCGGTGTACAAGCACTGTCACACATTTAGAAGTGCATACAAACTGCATAGCAGTTTGCTGATCCTCTGTTAGAATATTAAATGTATGGAATGATTGATATTAAATTGAGGCTGCTATATTGTTTTTGTTTTTCAGGCAAGTTTTGTTCCAGCACAGGCAAGCTCTTATAGAGCAGCTTAAAGTCACAGAAGATGCAGCTCTTGTTCTACATCTGACATCCGTCTTGCTGTTTCAGTTGAATACACATTGTATGCTACATGCACCAGGAAGATGCGTGCCACAGATTATTGCATTCCTAAGCACAAAGCTCCCTGAGGTATGGTGCTGACTAAGACACAGCTTCTACACTACACAGCACAGCAATGAATCCTGAAAACCAAGCTGTACATATACATGGGTTATTGGTGATTATTTCTTCTTGGCAAAAGAAAGCAAATGGCACATTACTTAATATTATTGTTGTTGATTTGTAAGGCACCACTAAACGGCCATACAGCGTAAAGAAAATAAATTCAGATATGAAAAAAAAGGATAGGGAGAGCCCTGCTCAATAGTGAGCTTACAAAATTCTGGGAAAAGGGCAGAGCTGAGAGAAGAGGAGTAAGCGTGTCTCAGAGTGGAGATTGGGATAGATTTGAGGGTGTACCTGTGTGAGTAGTGTAGGATTAGAAGTGATACTTCCTTTTATTACATAACCTTGAAATCCCAAGAATAACCCGTTAGTCAGAACTCATTAAAAATCAACTGTGAAACAAAGTTCACTGTTTGTCCCAGTTTTTGTTTGCTATAATTAAATATTGGTAGTTATATGATTTATTGCTACATTATAATTATTTAACATGCAATTTTAACTTTCACATAGAAATATATGCGTTTTTGATAGTTCTGTAATCGAGATATGAATACTTTGCAAAATCATTCATTCACAATGTAGTCATTTAGAAAAGCTGGTAAAAAATATTGAGTTTTCCAAGAATTTCATGGCCATGATTATAAAATTTTCAAATATGCCATATACTCCCACTTTTTTAAATGTCCCCCAGTATCACCAGTACCAGTTGGTAAAATAATATTGATTTTCTGATTCCTTTGGTACATTGTTTGATTTGGCTTATTGCATTGCAATCGGTTCTGTCTCAATAAAAGCTAGTGGCACAGTGGTTAGCAATGTTGCCTTAGAAGTTTCCTCCCACGGTCAAAAAAATTACTGGTGCAGTCGGTTGTTTGTGTATGCGTGTGGGAGGGGAATTCTAAGTTTCACTGAGACAGGGACTGAAGTGAGTGAATAAACGTTTTCTGACTGTACAGTGCTGCGTAATATATAGGCGCTATATATAAAAAAAGGATAATAAGGCTAAGCTATCCATGATTTCTGATGGCCTCGGTAGAGGGAGTTAATGGATAGTGACATTTTATAATATTTATTAGTAATTTTACTTTTTTATTATTTTTTTTTCAGTTTCATCTGTTGTATCTATGTAGTTTTGCCATTACAAAAGTGATGTTGGCAAAACAGCTGAGGTTGACAGTATTAATAAACAATGTAAAAGTGGGCATAGTTGTGTTAACAACAAATTGAACAACAGTATTTGTTCACTTTTAAGACTAATTTACACTCTCTTGAAGTATGAAAATAAGGAAGTTAACAAATGTTTGATATATTTCATGAATATCTAAATGTGCATTTTTTCTCACAATGTTTTATGTCTATTGCATTCACAATTAAATTCTATGCAGTTTTTTAATCATCTATAAATGTTAGAAACTGTTCCCCAAAAAATGTATAAAACATTCAAATTTATATGAAACAAGTACAGACCATTTCATATACATGATGTAAAGTATTCCAATACTGTACATCAAATGTCAGTATAAACTGTTTATTCTGATAGCAGTTGACAGGACAACTGAACAAAAATGTGAAGTCACAATGACTCACAAAATGAAATCTTGTGTTCTTTAGTAACAAAAGATACATATCTGTTCTTTGCTGTCTATAAACCTAGTAACACCCAAATTCACAAGTTAATGTTAGAGTATGTCAGGAATACTCTGCTTAGGAAATTCTTTAGATTAATATTTTGATCACTATTGAGAACATTTGAGAAATCGTATAACTGTTTTTATGAGCAACACATATTAAAGTGTACCTTTCATGCATTTTTCAAAAATCTAACATTAATAGTGCAGTACAGCATACAATTACCAGATAATGTTATTAATATGAATACCGTTGTTGAGAAAAATCAGCTATTAAACTGCCGTTCCCTCTCCATCATAAATGCCTTGGGCTTTTAGTGTGGGCAGAATTTCCTTTGTGTCCAAAACTCATGTGACTTTACAGAGCCAGTGTATAAAAAGCAGGAAGCTTGCTGACGTTGCAGGTTTTGTCTGGAGAACACAGTACAGTACATAGGCTGTTCACGCTCATTAATACTCTAAAATATTCAAAACTGCGCAGAAGATAGCCAAATGCAAACAAGTAGAAAATGGAAATATAGGAGAAACTATAAAGCCGTAACAGATAGTAAATGTAAGCATATGTTTAATTATGTGTTGTCTGTTCAGGTGTTTGTTTAATATGCAGTTGTGAAGAGGTGATTTTTTTCAGCTGATTTCTATTTTCTTTGTTTTGCTCAGGATCAGCATAGCCTGTTGGCTAACTACCAAAGCCTTGTGGTAAAACAGCTTATAGGTCACACAAAGCAGAAAGAAGATGATGTAGACACGACTGGTGATCTAGCAGATGAACCTGAGAAGGCTTCAGATAGCATTAGGAAAGAACTTCAAGAGCTGTCTGCTACAATCAAAGATCTTGTTCTCCGACCCAGAAAATCCTCTACATCAGAAGAGTAGAGGGATATATAACTGAATTCTTGACTTCTGCTAATCCCCGTAATAATTGAATGTAAAATAAATGCTAAAATGGGTTACATCTCATTTAAAATGCACAGTACATGTTATTGGGAATATATTCCCGAATTGAAAGTAAGGTTTAGTTTTGCTTTATTTTTTTTTAGGTTCATGGAAATATATGTGCTAAGATATTGTGCGCAGAGAATCTTATTTAATTGCTTATTTGTTTTACCACAATTGGAAGTTGGTATATTGATCGTTCTGCCTATGTAAAATGACACATGGTCCATAGGTTCTAAAGCAGCATTGCCCCTTATGGCCACACAATCATTACAAATGAAAGAAGACTTGCTTGACTTTATCAAGCATCATATTGTCATCCAAGTGTCTCTAAGAGATGTAATCACACATTGTTTATTCCCTAAATGAACTATAATGATATTTGAAAATCATTATATTAGTGTGTTATTGCTTAGAAAATTACTGTTTTATAGTCAGAAAAAATGGTTCAATCCAGACTGTATTGTTATTTTTTTTTCCCTTGTTTCTTAACTGTGTTTTCAGCTGAATAAACCTGAATAAATAATTTTTATTGATATTTTAATGAGTGAAAATGTTTTCAGTCGCACATATAGCAAAAAACATTTGCAGGAAACTAGAACAAAGAGATAATACTGAAAGAGCAGTGAAAAAGTGCCACCATTTTACAAGGTGTAGTGTTTAAGTGCCTGTGACTTGATTGCTGCAACAGCACCAATGAAATGTCTGTGTAAAGGCTAAGCTGCTACAGATGATTACTGACTTAATGTTTGTTATTTTTTCAGTTTTTAGCATCCTGTAACATGCATCATTGCAAATGCTGTCACTGCTGTGTCAGGAAAAGTGATAATCATCAAATAGATGGCAAAGAATGAGAGATTTACTGCATTAAATCCTTCCCTATCTCAAAACGTAGGATGGGGGCATTTTGACAGAGCGAATCTTTGTTTTATTAGATCATTCTTTACAGCGTAAATAGAGTATGTATTATCATGTCATTGTGTCTTGCTGTTTTGTTATATTTTACTATAATGTACAATACACTTCACTAAAGTCCAAGCTGTAAGGAAGATTCACACACCAGGCTTCAACAATGCAAGACACTTCATATGTTCAATGCTTCAAAAACATGCAGATCCTCTTTATCAGGACAACCTTGTGTGGTCTTTATAGAAAGAAAATCTAAGACAACAAGTAGAAATATCTAACAAGAAGTTTCTTATGTGACATCCTGTGTGTGAAGGCTGACTAATGTGCAGGATAACTGAATCTACCCTTGAGCACCTGCTATAATATTTAGAATATAATGCTGTATTCACCTTGCTGCATTACTTCACTGAAGTCTGTCACACCACAATTGTAACTCTACCAGTGGTATTTTTTACTGGTTTACTTACTAGTATGTTTCATGGTGCATTGTATCAGTGACCACTCATATCTTCTGTGGAAGTGGGCACTGTAGGGGTTTCAAAACAATAACATTTTAATAAAAGTTGATCTATGACCGGTTTCATATATTGAAAATATTAAGCAACACAAAGTTAGTGCAAATATCAAAAACACATTGTGTTTTAATGTGGTTGCATTAGGCCTGTGTTTAGCCAAGCTCTGTCAAATCTTTTATTTCTAACTATAGTGGCTAAGACAAGTTTTTATATTCCGTGTTAAAACTCCCTGTGTAGATAAGATGGATATAATTTAATATTGAAATTTACAGCTCATGAAAACAATTTTAATTGTGTTGTGTTATAGATTCCAAACAAAATAATAAAGACTTGTATCAAAGTTGCAGATGTTGACATATGTTGTTTTGGATCAAATCATACATGGAACCAAAGTAAATATAAAATATTTTGATTAATAAACTTGGCTTCTTAAAATAGAGCTCTCTCTCTGATTATTGTATTTTTTCATAGTGACTCAAGTGTCCTTCCACCCTTCCATGGCCTTAAGCATTCTGAAATGTTCATGAACTAATTAGAGCTCTTACTTGATCTCTATTTATCTTGAAAACGTTCATGGGAAATTACACATCCTGAGGAGGTCCATTTTAAGATATATTGTAGGGTTTGCAGAGATCAGGCTTTTCCTGGAAGTAAAGACTCCCATCGAACTGATACCTACTTTTTTATATTCATGTCAGGCAGTATGGTCACAAGAATTACATTTTGTTTTGAAACTTTTTTTTTTTTTAACAGGTATTGATCAAAGTGATTGTGGAGTGAAAATAGCTGTGCACTCTTTAATTATAATCTTGCTCTACAAAAAGAAATCTAATTCTTATGCGGGGGAGGTTTCCAGTTGCCCGCCGACCCACTTCTGGGAAGGGAACGGGGTTGGTGACCACTATATGCTTCCTGGTCTCTGGCCCTCCCAGAGAAACAGCCCACCTTACTGCATGCAGCCGCAGATCTTCCCAATTTGTTTTCTACCACTCCCTTCCCTGTTTATATGTGTGCTTCCCTCTGTCCCCCACTGACAGCATAACACGCATGTGCGGGCAGAAAAAAAAAAGGATACAGTGTCGGCAGCAAGTTATACAGCCGGACGGATAAAGATAAGTGTTGGGGGAAGGGGGTGTTACCTAGATGTTTATTGTTAAATAATATATATATATATATACATATATATACACAATTCTAAATATGAAGGCCACTAATATATGTACTCATATATACAATGTGTTTGTAAGTTGTCTGATTATCTTGCATTCTAGTTGGATAATGGCAGTCCTTGACATCCTGATATGGACCCTTTGCTCAGGATTTACCTATTCAGGACATCCCTGGTATGCATCAAGCTCACCAAGGAGGTCTCCACCCACTAATTGCATTTCATAATATGTTTAAAACAGGGTGAATGTGTTTTACCTGCATATGTTACTTCCAGAAGTCTTTGAAACTTGGTGGTAGTTAGGACTCAATTGACACAAAATAATGTATCGCCTTGATTGGAGGCTAAGTTCATGTCTACAGAGCATTCAGTTTATAAAAAAAAAAATCTCAAAAACCACCTTTTCCACAACATGGGCTGTGTGTTGAGATCACGGTCTGTAGCCATTTCCTGTCAAGATGGATCAGGTCAAACATCTATGATTTCACTGGTTTGTCTGTATGAAACACAAGGGATTACACCCCTTGAACAGTCATAGTTACACCTAGCAAAGTCAGGATCTGCCTTTTAAGCTTAATATATTGTTGAGCATCTTTCTCGCTTAAATCAAAGTGGCACACCAGTCTGGAATTGAACAATAATATTATCCCACTGGTCTGCTGGGGATTTCTCACATTCGGTGACTCTCATTATAGCCAAGTGTTATATTTTGCTACAAAGTTTAAGGAAGCAGCTTTTTGGCTCTCCCTGGAACAGTTTTGTTCACCCTGGCAGTTAGAGGCAGAACTAGTAAGCTGTGGGCCATGGTGCGGGGTGGAGGAAACTGGGGCTCACAGCTCACTATTACCCCGTGCAGCGGGCCCCATTATCTCCATGGACTCCATGCACTTGCTTCACCAATGGTAGTTCCGTCACTGCTGGTAATGTCCATCTTATCCTGCAGCTATCTGTTTATATTATGCTGCTCTTTTCAGGGATGCTGTGCTCATCTATAACAGGTCGATTGCTTTCCTATTTCGCATTTGCTTGTTGCAGGCTGGCACTAATTTTCGACTGCTATAGGTCCGCCGCAGGTGGGCATTTACCTGTACAAGCAGTTTTATAGGCTCCTTCATTATCACAGGGGTTTTTTTTTTTTTTTTGGCAAAAACAACTTCTCTATCTGACCCTTTTACGTTTGTCATGGTTTTTCAATGTATGCTGTACTTTTGCGCCAAAGCATCTCTAACATATGTGAGAGAATAAACTCTGGGGTAGACAGGACAAACAACAACAGACATACAAAAATGCACAGCAGACCATTTTCCCCTATAGGATGCTCATGAGCATGCCGCATTTTACCACACTCAGAGATTCCTCTCTTTTGCTTTGTAGACATCTAGGGCGTTTTGATGATGATGTCTTTGATGGTCCTTTTAAGACCTTCATTTCCCATATAGATTTAGTGTGCTAACAAAAAAGATATATATATGAAAATGGGTCATTTTCATAATTGGTAAGGGTCTTCTGTCCCATCAAAAATTTGGGCATAGTAGTATACCCATATGTATGCTGCCATTCTCTAACGAGATTCACTTTTGCAAGAAAAAAATAATAATATATGGTTCACAGCATGCATAACCAGTCTCACTACATACTATGGGGCGTATTCAATTGTCAGCGTTAACGCTGAAAAACGAGCGCTCGGAAAATATTACCGTTTATACGGTAATATTGCGCGCGAAAACCGTTAATACGGTAGTTTACTCGTGGAATTTCAGCTTGCCGCTCAGGGAGCAGCAAGCTGAAATTCCGCGAGTAATTACCGTATTAACGGTAAGATTTTTCGAGCGCTCGTTTGTTAGCGTTAACGCTAACAATTGAATACGCCCCATAGTGTCAGTATTTAGAAGAGTAAATAACCTGCATTTTCTAAAATGAATAGTTGGTGGTACATAAAGTTCTGTAATGTATGCATCATTTTACAGCAGGGGATGGGGCCAAAATGACACAATTCCCTAAGAATTGCGTCATGATGGCTTTAATTCTCCCCACTTCACTCAGAAGTGGCCAGATGCGGGAGGATGCCCTATTCTCCCGGGTGTCCTACCCACAATTTGGGAGTGTCCCGGACATTCCGGGAGTGTTGGCAAGTATGCAGTAACTATTCAGTAATTTTATTGTGTAAACTAAACAAATTATGAATAATGTTTTGGGTATATAGTTTCTTTATAGTTTTAGTTTACACAGACTTTGAAACCTTTTTTTTTTATACTTAAATAAATGTCACAGTAGATGTGGGTCAGACTGTCAGAATAAAGTTCTTGCCAACTGTTCCCAAAAATTACCTCTCTTATAGGCATCTAATTTTCACTTAAATAAATACGGCAGTAGCTGTGGTATTTGTTGCTGCAAATAGTCTTTTAATATATTTTACTTTTACTGCAACATTAAATTGTTTGTTTTCTAAATATCTTTTTTTTTCACTCAGATATATACTGCAGTGGGTGTGATTTCAAATTATTTTAAAATACTTGTAATGTACTTGTAATGTGATGTAATTGAGTCACTAAATTTTCTGTCCTTTAAATGCCTCTTTAAATGTCAAATTAATACAATACCTGTGGTTCAATTTATTTTAATATACTCTATGCAATATTCTATTTGTTTTATAGCCAACCAACCGCCTTTCAGTATAACCAAATTTGACTTCTTATATAAAGGGTAAAAACAAAAGTAGTGCGCACAAAAAAAGCTGAGAAACTGCTGGTAAACATTCTCTAGATCAGGTTCATATTTCTCAGACCAGCGAGAGAGATGGCTATAGGGCCATCAAAATAACTCTACAGATACTTTCTATAGGAAATACAGTTTTAATCAACGATTTGCAAATCCAGTTGCAGATTTCTGAATTTGATTGAGTTAGATAAACAAGTCACTTGAATTGAATGTTGAAAGGATATGCTTGGCTTTCAGCAGAGAACCCAGTTCCATTTCTCTTAAACTTTTCCTACCTTCACACACATTTTAGTGTGTGAAGAATCAATTGGCCCTATTACATGAAGAAATTTGCATATTTATTGTAATATTTTGAACAGTGCTACACATGAATTATAATAATTGGGTAGATTCAAAGCACAAATAATGACAATGTTTAAAAATATATATATAGTATTTTCACTTTAAAATAAAACCATAGTTTTATTGTAAAGCGCTACAGAACTTGCTGGCGCTATATAAATAAATGTTGATGATGATAGTCTTACAATTTAAAAAAACTCGTTTGTAGTTGTATGATTATGCTCTGATAATTGGTAAAACTCAGTTTACACTTCTTTATTAAACACTATGTATAAAACGGTGACTAACTTATGCTTATGTAGCAACTATCTATTTTAAAAACTGCCACTGAATTATATCTATATTTTTGGCCTTACCCTCCCTACAACTGTGCACCATCAGATACACATTGCCGTCATTTCTGTAGCCACTGAAATTCCATCAAGTTAGCCTTTCAGGTCCTGGCTATGGTTAAAAGGGAAAACTTGCTGAACTTTACATTTTTCATTAAATGTTTGCTGCTTTCTTTAATTTGCAAGTTTAGGACCCCAACATAAACATCCGTTATTGCTATATGAGGGACAGACATTTGGATACATTTCAAGAATAACAAACCATCTCCGCAAGAGAGCCAAAATCTGACAAGACTTAAAGAAACACTGCTCACTGACTTCAGTATGTGTCTGGAAAACGTCCCTAGAAGCCATTACCAGCTCAGCTGAGAGGAAGAAAAGTAAGTTGAAAGTATCTATCTACTTATTAACATGCATTGAAACCTATACAAATACTGAATTAAGATTTGAATGTAGCTTACATTTATTATCTTTCCAGATCTGCATAATAGTATGATGGTTTGTAAAGGTGAAATAATTCATATTTTTGTTTCATCTTGTTAATTATTTAATTGTGACGTCTTTGGGCGTTTCAGTATGTTTACATTTAAACTTTTTATATTGAAAGATGTATATTTGGAAACGAAAAGCAAAATTAAGTAGTTGTTTCTAGTCTTTAGTTGTTGGTAACATTTAAGATATATATTCACAATTTCTGCTGGACATACAGTATAATCACTAGGAAAATTAGAAAATTAATTTTTTATGTTTTATATATACCATAGAATTAATGATTTTTATTTTTAGATTAAAAAGTTTTGCTATATAACTGCTGTGAGAAACAGAAACCCATTTCTTGAATTGGCTTTGATTTGCTATTATTCATAGGAATTTTTATTGTAGAACAGGAGTTTCTTAACCTGTTTTGGATGGGACTCAAATGATAGGTGTGATTTACTAAAGCTGATAACTTTTAAAAGCTCGGTGGACTGAGGTTGGGTCTTTCTTGTCCAATCAGGAGTAAAATAAATAAATGTAAACGTATTTTAAGTACTAAACACTCACATACGCAGATACGATAAGGGGCTTAACTCAATTGTTGGAAAATGTTCATCAGTTGAGTCTTACATCTTTATCATACTTCCCAGAGTATGGGTGGCCAATTTCCAATGTATCGGTAAAAAAAGAAAAATGTATCAGAAAAAAGAATGGAATAGGGCACCAAATAGTGTAGTAGTTTTAATAAGATGTGCTCCCAAGACAAGGTGATAATATTAATATAAGCGTACCAGATTTATGAAAGATTCAGGCACATCTATGTGTCAGAACAGGAATTCTCAATCTTTACACAGGCTCTGCGATATATAGTGGGGCAGAGTAGAAAAACCCAGGGATAGTGTATTACCGTTTTATAATGCAAATGTGCACACCATTTCCCACCAATTGTGTTCAAGCGTACAACATATAAATATTGTGTATAGTGTAGACTGGGTACTTTTACACTTTTTGATATTGCTGAGTACCTTGACGGTGAAAATAGATGGAGTCAGGCCAGTGGTACAGGAGGAGGAAAACCACTCTGTGCCAGGTTCCTTTTACTTAGAAGCCTGAGTTGGAGCTTGGATGTGTGCACAGAGTGATTTATCTAAATTGTGGGTGTGGTTTACAAGGACTATTGCATAATCTTAACCTGTTTTGCATGGGACTCAGATAACGGGGGTGGACCTAGATTGTTTTGCTAGGGGGGTCGATTTAGTGACCCGTCCCCTTTTTTTGACAGCCGCACAATACTTTCATGTGCCTGTCAGCAGAGATCAGGCAGAGTATTTGTTACACTTTATTTGTTCATAGATAATCTTTTGAAAGGTTGCTTACTATAAATGTAGAAGTGTATATGTTATATGTGTCCAGATTAGATGACTTTCCTGGCATTGAAATTGGTTAACTAAATAAATCTAATATGCCACTAATATCTCAGAATTCCCAAGAGAGTTTGGCAGGCTTATTGTAAAGTGATCTTGTGCTTTAATCTGTGTTCTTGGTATCTGACACCCACTCCTCGGCTTCATTCATAAGAGCCCAGTATTATACCCAGATGGGTTGGCATGTCTGTACTTGCATGGAATGTGTCATCAAGTCCTGGTGATTGCAAGTGCTGTGCACCCCTAGGGTGTGCTGAGTGTGACCTTAGATGGTGTGGCCTGGCATCATTTATTACAAAGCAGTTCTGTTATTATGTGTTATCTTGGAAGAATACTCTGTGCCCTCCTACTGAAAGTAAAACTGTGGGGCTACTTTGCTACAACACTAGTGTATTATGCACTGTAGGTGATAGGTACATGGTTGGAATGGGATGCACAGGTCTATATGAAGAGCAGCATGAGTTGCGTGGCTAAACTTTACAAGACTTCTAACCAGGGCCTGATTAAGGGTTCCAGCCGCCCTAGGCTAATACACTGGTTGCCGCCCCCCACCCAACCCGCCCACCCCCCATTTATAAACAGTGGTTACAGTGGAAATTCAGGAAAGTTTTACAATGAAGACAGTAGAAGTGGCAGTATGGCCACTGCGTGTATGTATATATATATATATATATATATATATATATATATATATATATATATACACACACACATACATATACATACACACCACACACAAAATTGTAAAATATAAATTAATACATAGAACACAATTAATTCTGCAAACATATTAAAATATCATTACAGTAAGATTCCGCAGTGAAATTTAGACAAATTGCTCCGTTCTCTCTTACCTGATCTTGCAGCGTAGACTACCTGATGTTTTTTCTTGCTTGTACTTGGAGCATTGTTGCTAGTTGGCTGGATTCTGGAAACTGGGGAGTCCTGTTTCGAAAATGTGCAAAAATGTTATTATAGTGAAAAATGTTAACAAACCCTGAATGATACAAACACAACACTCCATTATGACCAAATAAAACAACCTCCTAGTACAGGCACATATAGACAATAAAATATCTACAAATTATTTATAATCATATACTAACATCTACCAGCCCCATCTGTCAAGTATTTAACATTCTAGTGACCGCTGAGACTACAGAGATCATCCATGTCACTACCACACAATACAGAGATCATGTCCCCCACAAGCTATTTTATCACCTACCCCAGCCATTTTTGTAAACCCTCACCAGAAAGTTTGACACCCCATCCATATCTTCTCCCACCCAACCACTTATTTGCTCACCCACCCCATTAATCACCTCACTTTAACCAATCCATTAACCCTCCATAGCCAATCCATTAACCCCCCCCCCCCCCCCCCCCGCTAGCTAATTCATCAACGGTTTCAGGTAATTCAGAAACCCCCATAGGTAAATTCATTAATCTGTTGCAACCAATACATTGCCCCCCACCACACAATTCTTCAACCCACTGCAGGCAATTCATTAACCCCCCAGGGCAAATTGATTATCCTATTACAGGCAATAGCATTACACCCCCCCCCAATGATCTACCTACTTCTGGTAGTTAATTACCCCCCCCCCCCGCCCCCCACAAAATCATCAACCCATTACAGGCAACTCATTACCCACCCACCCCAGGCAGTTCTTCAAAACCATTGCTGCCGATTCATTAACCCCCTCCCTACACCAGTAATCCCCCCCCCCTCCTCAGTCGCCACTTGTATGACACCCTCCTCCATTATATTATAGACAAAACTTACCTGGATGTCTACTGCTCCTCCTCTCTGCAGTCGCCGGCACTTCTGTCTTCTGACAGGCAGCTAACAGTAACCCGAGGATGTTAGCTGTCCTGCCAGAGCGGGCGCGCTGTCACTGCTTAGTGTGGTCACATCATGTGACCACACTAAGCAGTGACAGCGCGCCCGCTCTGGCAGGACAGCTAACATCCTCGGATTTACTGTTAGCTGCCTGCCTCCTACTTGGATCCGCTGACAGTCGGGACCGCCCCCTTCAGACTAAGGGGCGGCCCCGAGATTGAAGGAAAAGGCGTTAATCGGTAATTAAAAAAAAAAATTTAAAATATAAAAACAGATATTAATGTGCCCGACACTCCGCCCCCCGGGACCCAGTGCCCCAGGCTGCAGCCTGGTCAGCCTATTGGCTGATCAGGCCCTGCTTCCGACCTAGTAGTGTTTTCAGCTTACTGATATTTGGCATTGTGTCCTAACTGGTTATCTGACAAAATGAAAATAAGTTTCACTTAAAATGGGTGTGCTAGGCAGTGATGGCAGAGTGATGATCTGTGTCAGTGTTTTAATTGCAATATGCAACTTTCTATTTAATATCACAATAATAGCATTATGCATTGTAGCTGAAATTTATTAGCGTGAGATGCAATAAAGTCTAAGGGTTGTGCACTCCACCTATAATAGCTAGGCTTCATGTGTAGAAAAGATGCAATTGAATACTTGGCATAGCCACTAAGGAGGCATATTTGTAATCTGAAACTACAACATTTTCCCAGTAGTTTATTATGTCTCTTGCTAGCAGTTCAAATACTTGGAATGTTCCCATCATATTTTCTATTACATCAAGTCATAGGAGTCTTTGAATTGGTGTTGATGTAAATCAAACCGTGCCCAAGGCATTCAAAGGGGAGGGTAGCATATATATATATATATATATATATATATATATATATATATATATATATATATATATATATATATATATATATATTAGTAGATGTGCTTGGGCTGGATGCCATTAAATAAGATATACCCTTCATCAGAGTCTAACTGGTGGCTTTAGTTATAAATGATAAATTATATTGGTCACATAATAGGACCGTGTATGATCGTAGGTGCATACATGCTTCCATATTTACCCAACATCGTTGATCTTGATTTTTAGGAAGTGTCTGAAGCCAAATCAAGCTATATGATTAATGATGTGATAAAACATTATTGTGGGAGCGTACACATTAATTCGATATCTGACCAAACGGACATTTATTGTGTATAACTGTGAATTTTCTGTAGTGTGTACCCAGCTTTAGTATCTGTAATAAAATAACCATCTGTCACGATCTTAGCTTTTGATCATTCCAGCCCTGTCCATGCGGCTGGCCGACTCTTCCAGGTGTCGGCGTCATGTGATCACATCCAGGAGGCAGGGAATTCAAATCCCCTTCGGTATTTAAAATTCCATCTGAGAATTTTAGCAGTGTCAGAGCAACAAGTTCCCCCGCTTGTCTGACTCCTGGTTCCTTTGTTATCTACCTGGTTCCCTGCTCCCCTGTGATCTCTCCTTCTGGGCTTTCCCAATTCAACTGTCAATCTTTGTACCAGTTCTGGCTCTGTTTTGACTCTCCTACCTGCCTCATGATTTTGCACTATGCTGACCACCATGTACCAGTTCCTGGCTAGTGGGGCTTCGCTAATGTACCGCAGTGTTACATCTAGTGATAGGCCAGAGGACTGCGACTGTGAATTCTCAGCAGCTAAGCCCATTCCATTTCGTGGCAGTTCTTGGTGAACACCGGGGAACTTGTTAGACTCTGCACCCCTGGTTGGCCAGCGTTAATCTAATTCATCACTTGGAATCCCAACTCCCTTGGTTCGGTAGTACACTTTGCTCTGACCAGGGCCTGATTCCAGGTGCCCTAGGCTAACACACCCTTTGCCGCCCCCCCCAACCAAAATTAACGCACATTTTGAACTGTAAGTCTGCAATTATGTCTAGATTTAGTACAAATTCAAATAATGATTGCTGGTACAAATTGTATTTTTATTTAAATTATATTTACTGCTTGCAGTAAAATAGAAACATCAAAGAATGGCAACAGTAGAAAATTATAAATAATTATAAATTAAACAGTCAAACTCTCAAAATCTGCAAATTACAATTAAACGATAATAGTAATAACGCACAAGGTAATGTTTTCTATAGCACATAGAACGGCTAACAGGCTACAAAAGTGTATAAAAGAATTTAAACAAAACTTTTTTCATGTACAAAAGTGCAAAGAATTGTTGTAAATTGAAGAATCATTTTACATCAAGCTCCTTTTTCTTGCTTTAGAAGTGGCAAACTTTTCTATTATATCCTCAAACTTCAAGTTCTGCAAGAAATCACTTTAAATGAATAACAGAGCAAGAGCTGTGAGCTTTTCTTGATGTAAAGTTGACCGCAAGTAGTTTTTTACCCTCTTTAAAGTAGGAATGTGCACCGGCCACTTTTGGTGTCTCGTGTTCGGATTTGCTTGATGTTTTGGGTTCGGATTTGTTTCGCAAAACACCTGTCGAAAGGTTTTGGTTCGGATTTAAGGTTTTGGATTCGGATTTATTTTGAAAAAAGCATAAAAAGTTCCAAAATCAAGTTTTTGGGCTTATTTTCACTCCTACGCTATTATTAACCTCAATAACATTCAATAACAATCATGTCCACTAATTTCCAGTCTATTCTGAACACCCTCACACCTCACAATATTGTTTTTATTCCAAAACGTTTCACCGAGGTAGCTTTCTGGACTGCATAGTGGAGTGGTCCCGGTACCCAATTTGGTACCGGGGCCACAATATATCACCCTCAACTGGTCTCAATTCCACCCAAAAAGTATTTGGACTGCGTAGTGGAGTGGCCCCGGTACCCAATTTGATACCGGGGCCACAATATAATAAAAAAAACCTCAATTGTTCTGAATTCCACCAAACAAGTATCTGGACTGCGTAGTGGAGTGGTCCCCACAATATAATAAAAAATCCCTCAACTGGTCTGAATTCCACCAAAAAAGTATCTGGACTGCGTAGTGGAGTGGTCCCCACAATATAATAAAAAATCCCTCAACTGGTCTGAATTCCACCAAACAAGTATCTGGACTGCGTAGTGGAGTGGTCCCCACAATATAATAAAAAATCCCTCAACTGGTCTGAATTCCACCAAAAAAGTATCTGGACTGCGTAGTGGAGTGGTCCCCACAATATAATAAAAAATCCCTCAACTGGTCTGAATTCCACCAAACAAGTATCTGGACTGCGTAGTGGAGTGGCCCCGGTACCCAATTTGGTACCAGGGCCACAATATAATAATAAAACCCTCAACTGGTCTGAATTCCAGTGCACAGATGGCGGACACCGGATGGACGTCTAAAACCAACATAGCAGTTAAGGGCGCAGTTCCTCTTTTTTATGACTGCACAAACAATTAACGTAGTAATAGAAATGACAGGTTTTTTTGTTTTTTTTAAATATAGAAAGAAAGAAGGTAGTAATAGAAATGGCAGTTATTCGAATCCCCAGGAGAGTCTAAGTGGGGTGAGCCACAGAGAGATTATTTCCCTCAGTTTCTCTAACAGGTTGTCAGTGTTGTGCCTCTTCTTAAAACCTGTGATACATAACTACACACACTCGGCAAAGCTTTTACAAATTATCTGCGGCACAGGAGAGTACCACTGGACTGTACAATAATAGCAGTACCTATTATTTTTGGGTACAGCAACAGTGAATGATCGTAGTTAGACTTTTAAATAGCAGTACAAGCTAGATTTTTTAAAATTTTGTAATATTTTTTTCCAATTATTTTTGGAAAAATTGTTTTTATTTTTTTTTAAATTCATTTTTTTATAATTTTTTTTATAAATTTAAATTTGTTTTTTTAGAACTTTTCGATAACTTGGAAATAACAATGCCCTTAGCAGAACAGACCACAGGACACAGGAAATACAGAAAGAAAGAAGGTAGCAATAGAAATGGCAGTTCCTCTTTTTTGGAACTGCACAAACAGTGATGAAAATGAAGGTGGAGCTGGTGGCATGTCACGGTCCTCTTCAGAGGACAATCTCCTGACCAGCAGGTCTTTGCACCGCTGTAGACTTGTGTCCGCCGGAAACAGAGACACAACATACGCTTTAAACCGAGGAACGAGAACGGTGGCCAGAATGTATTCCTCTGACTTTAAAAGACTGACCACCCTCGGATCCTGGCAAAGCGTACGAAGGGCTTCATCCACAAGAGCTACATGCTTGGTGGAATCGCAATAGTGTACCAGCTCCTCCCTCACTTTCTCCAGCTGCTTCTGCAAAAGCCTGATCAGGGGAATTACCTGACTCAAGCTGGCAGTGTCGGAACTGACTTCTCGTGTGACAAGTTCAAATGGCTGCAGAACCTTGCACAACACGGAAATCATTCTCCAGTGCGCTTGACTCAGGCGCATCCCCACTCCTTTTCCTATGTCGTAGGTGGCTGTGTAGGCTTGAATGGCCTTTTGATGCTCCTCCATCCTCTGCAGCATATAGAGGGTGGAGTTCTAGCACGTCACTACCTCTTGTTAATTTAGATTGCAAGGCTTGTAAATACTTTGAAAATAAAAAAAATCAGGCTGCACAGACTGTGGAGCTAGAAAGTGAAATTAAATGGACCACGTTACTTTGGTGGCAATCTATCCCCCCCCCCCCCGCCCTACACTTGTAGTTGAATATAAAAAAAGCAGCCTGCATAGACTGTAGAACTAGAAATTCAAATATACAAAGAAATGGACATAGGCAGTTTGGTATCTGTCTGCATCAGATCCCCTCTCCACTAGGAGTAAAATAGAAAACTATTCAGCCGTTATATAATCTAGAATATAAATAGAAATTGAGAAAGGCAATTTGGTATCTGTCTGCATCATAATCATCAACATCCTCCTCAGCGCCAGCTACATCAATATCCTCCTCCCGATGTACAACATTCACACTTTCATTAGCCAAATCTGTAACTGGACTGTGGGTGATCCTTCCAGCATATGCAGAGGGCGTGCTGCAAATGGTGGAAGGAGCCACCTCTTCCCGTACAGTGATGGGAAGGTCAGGCTTCGCAACCACCAACACCCTTGGACTCGCCTTGGGGATTTGTGATAATTTCTCTTTAGAAGGCAGAGTTGTTTGCTGTGTTGTTGCTGACAGCATGACTCTCTTAAATTATTTGTAGGGGGGGAGGAGGGCTTAGTTCCTTGGGTGAAACTGAACCACTAGTCATGAACACGGGCCAGGGCCTAATCCGTTCCTTGCCACTGCGTGTCGTAAATGGCATATTGGCAACTTTACATTTCTCCTCAGATGATTTTAGGTTTCTCTTTTTGCTACTTTTACTGAACTTGGGCTTTTTGGATTTTACATGCCCTGTACTAGGAGATTGGGCACCGGGCTTGCCAGACGACGTTGATGGCATTTCATCGTCTATGTCATGACTAGTGGCAGCAGCTTCAGCATTAGGAGGAAGTGGGTCTTGATCTTTCCCTACTTTATCCTCCAAATTTTTGTTCTGCATTATATGTAGCACAAGAGAGTGTACCCCGAAACCACACACACTCGGCAAAGCCTTTAAAAATTATATGCGGCACAGGAGAGTACCACTGGACTGGAGTTATACAGCAGTACCACTGGACTTATACTGCAGAACAAGTGAAATTTGTAATATGGCAGTAACAACAATGGACTTATACTGCAGAATGAGTGAACTTTGTAATATTGCAGTACCACTGGACTTATACTGCAGAATGAGTGAACTTTGTAATATTGCAGTACCAATGGACTTATACTGTAGAATGAGTGAACTTTGTAATATTGCAGTACCAATGGACTTATACTGCAAAATCAGTGAACTTTGTAATATAGCAGTACCACTAGACTTATACTGCTGAATCAGTGAACTTTGTAATATAGCAGTACCAATGGACTTATACTGCAGGATTGTTTTGGGATATTTTTATTTATTTTATTTTTTTTATAATTACTTTTTTTGTAATTTTTTTTATAACTTTTTTTGAATTTTTTTATAATTTGGGAATAATTGGGAAATAACAATGCCCTTAGAAGGACAGAGCACAGGTCACAGCACCACTGGACTGAACAGGACACAGCACAGGACCCAGCAGCACCACTGAACTCAGAAGGACAGAGCACAGGACACAGCACCACTGGACTGAACAGGACACAGCACAGGACCCAGCAGCACCACTGAACTCAGAAGGATAGAGCACAGGACACAGCACCACTGGACTGAGCAGAACACAGAGCACAGCACGAGATATAGCAGGACAGAGGACCACCTAACACACCCTCCCTCTACCCTGATCAATGCCCGAGTGAAGATGGCGGGGAATTTATAGGATCCGAGTATCACGAGATCCGACAGCGGGATTATGACTCAGAGCCTCGGTTTCAGTTTTGCAATTGGCGGGAATACCCGGATCTGTCTCGGATCCGGCTCGGATCGGCAACGTTCGGGTGGGCTCGGATTTCAGAAATCCGAGTGCGCTCATCTCTACTTTAAAGCAGAAAAAGATCGTTCTCCACTACAGTTAGTGACTGCCATACTTAAAAAGAGGCGCAGTACTATTTCTACGTTTGGAAACATTGATTTTACATTACAGTTTTTTAGCAATGTCAAGAGTCTTGAGGCTTCTGAGCTATGTTTACTACTTTCTTGATGGTCGCTTTTATGACCTTTTATAAAAGAGGCTAAATGGACACACTCCTCAGGAAGTACATTGTCCAAATCCGATTTGTATATTTGTAAGAGTTGGTTTGCTTTCTCTCGAATTTCGTCATTTTGCATATCACTTAAGTGCCATAAAAATCCAAACAGATTAAGTACCTCTGTATAAATTTCTCTCCTTTTCTCCAAATTAACCTTAAGTGCATCTATTGCGACATAATATTTCTCTACAATGAACGACTGCCTTCCATCAAATTCTGTGTTCCCACCAATACTTTCGTCAAATGGAACTTTCAGCTTCTTTTTCCTTCTCACATCTTTGTTGTGCACATTTGACTCACACATTTGTATTGCCTCTATTTCAAACCTCTTAAACTCCTTTTCATCAGCATGATCCAAAAGGCGTCTAATGAATTATACAACCCAACAACTCTTGCCAAATCTGTACTTCTTCCTTGGATTTTTTCACTTACATCTTGAAACTTCCCCAAGACACTGTTCCAAAAAACAGATCATTATTGCCATTTCAAGGCTTTTAACTTTCTCCACTATTAGGTTAGCTTCATTTCGGACATCCTTTGCTTGCCCTTCATCATTGCCTATCTCTTTTAATGCGGCAACGACTTCATGGTAGGATTTATGCAGAGCTTTACTTGCATCAGCACGGGCACTCCAACGTGTTTTGGACAGTGTTTTCAAAACAATCGAATCTTCTTTGAATTTGGCTAACAAAATCTCCCATCTGCGAGTTGAGGATGAAAAAAAATTGTAGAGCTGTTGTTGTAGTGCAAAGAAGGCAACTGACTCATTACTGCTTTCTGCAGCTGCGGAGCCCACAAGGTTTAAAGAATGTCCAGCACAAGGAATATAATTTGCTAAAGGATTCAGCTGTTTTATTCTAGATTGCAGTCCCTTATATGGTCCCGACATGTTATTGGCATTATCATAACTTTGGCCCCGACAATCACTCAAATTAAGGTGTAGTGATTCTATTGTAGACAGAACTGCTTTGTCCATTTCCTCACCTTTGTGGTCACAATTAGGTATGAATGTAATGAAACGTTCAACTGGGGTGCCATCTGGAAAAACATATCGAACAACAAATGTTAGTTGGTCAGTGTGCGATACATCCGGTGTTGAATCAACGATTATGGAATAATATTTGGCCTGTTGTATCTCTGCAACGATATTCGTTTTAACTTGCTCCGATAGTTGCAGAATAAACTCATCAACAATTGTGGAAGATAAGTAAGAAGGTACACCTCTAACCTTATTCCCAAATCTAGCCAGATGATCAGCCATGAATGAATCAAATTTAGCTATCAATTCAAGACAACCCAGAAAATTTCCATTCTTTGAAGAACCAATAATCTCATTCTCTCCATGAAAAGGTAGTCCTCTGGAGGCCAAGAATTGAACTGTTTTAACAACACGTAGAAGTACATTGCACCAATAGCTTACTTCTTCGTTGTATTGTTTAAATAACTGGATGTCCACTCTTTCGGAAAATTTACCTCTGTCAACATATTTTGCAAGACATTCTCGGTGTTCAGAAAGATTGTCATGGTCAGATATAGCATTACTGTTTTTCCAGTCATTAAATCCACTGGTAGCTAATAAAGTTGTGCCTCCATAAAGTTTGCAAGGAGCACAGAATACATGACCAGTTGATATTGAATACACCAGCCAAGGTCACTTAACAGTCTCGCCATTAGTAAGTTTTTTAGAAAAAGCAGCCTTAGATAAAAATCGTTTCTGATTTAAATATTTCCTTTCAGATTTGGAAAAGTCTGCCTGATCGTTCTGCTTTATTCCATTGTGAGCAATAAAATCTCGTAGTTCATCACTCACCACCCAGAATTCTGGGTCATCAGAAGGATCAGAGAGCTTTAGAGCAGTTTCTGCTTGTTGAATATTAGTTACTGGGATGGGTGTCAGTGACTCACTTGGTGCACTGGAGCTGGAACCACAATAACTAGCTGAACTAGTTGAAGGTACTGACTGTGCAACAGCATCACCACCACATTTATCACCAATACTTAAATCTTCAGCCACCTTTCCTGCAGAACGCCGGAAGAAAGATTCAAGTTTGGGAATCTTTTTCAATAAAGAACCCTCTCGTTCATATCTCTCCTTTGCTCTTTTTCTAAACTCAGTTCCACTTGGCTTTTTAAATGGTTCACGGGAATCTTTGTCAGTCATTTTGTTGTTATTAAAATCCCTAAAAAAGGGATTAAGAGAGGCATAAATTGACCAAACTTACGTATATCAGGAGCAAAGATGTACAAGACAAACAGATATAGCTATATCCTATGCTGTAAAATTAATTATTAAACTTATTGCAATCAATAAATGATAATCCTTCAATGCTGCTGTTCACAGAAGCCTTGCATACTACTCCATAAACTATACCAAAGAAACCACTAGAAACAACAGCGCTGTGAAAATACTCCAGATATGACTCACTACACAACTATAGATATAGCTACACATACATACATTATAATATCTATCTCTCTCTCTCTCTCTATGTGTATATATATATATATATATATATATATATCGATCTATATCTATATATATATATATATATATATATATATATATATATATACACATACACACACGCATGTGTATATATATACACACACAGTTCTAAACTATTAATACATTAAACACACAGGGCCTGAGTCATTAAGGCAAACTAGGAGTAAATGTTCTCTGGCACAAACCATGTTACAATGCAAGGGGTGCAAATTAGATTATTTTTTTGCACATAAGTTAAACACTGGCTTTTTTTTCATCTAACACACAAATACTTAATAGCTTTATTATTACACTGAATTTTAAAGTTGATCTAGGACATGCCCTACCCCAAATATAAATCTGTCCCCACATTTGAAATTTACCTCCCCCTCTAATGCAACATTGTTTTGGCCAGGTGCAAATGTTACTCCTTTTTTATGCTTTGCTCTCCTTAATGACTCAGGCCCACAGACCCTAAGTCATTAAGGAAAGGAAAGCCAAAAAGATAGTAACTTTGCACCTGGCCAGAACCATGTTGCATTGAAGGTAAATTTAAAATTTGGGGACATGTTTATTATTAGGGTAGGGCATGTCATAGATCAACTTTAAATTTCAGTGTAAACATAAAGCTAGCAAGTATTTGTGTGTAACATTAAAAAACAGCCAGTATTTAACTTATTTTCAAAATAATAAACTAATATGTACCCCTTGCATTGTAACATGTTTTCTCCATATGAAAACTTCATTTTTTTTTTCAATTCCTTACATTAATGAATCAGGCCAACACTAGTTAAAAAAAAACATTAAAATGTCACTAAAGTAAAAATCCACATTCATTGTTAGACAGATTTCGCTGTTCTCTCTTACCTGATCTTGCAGTGTAGACCACCGGATGTTCACTCTTGTTTGTTCTTCAAGTATTGTTGTTAGTTGGCTTCTGGAACCTTGGGGTGTTATATTGAAAATGTGCAAAAATGCAAAATGTTAACAAACCCTAAATGATTCAAACACAACACTCCATTATGACCAAATAAAACAACCCCTTAGTACAGGCATATATAGATAATAAAATATATGAAAATTATTTATAATCATATACTAACATCTACCATCCCCAGACAGTCAGTTAATTTACCCCCCAGCCCTTGGCCAATTTATAATTGTTATGCCTCCTGCAGCTTATTCCTACCTCCCCCCCCCACCACCTCTGGCCCCATATAGAGAAAAATATTTATCCCCCTGCAGCTTACCCCCCCCCTGCGTCATGATATGTGCCACTGCCCCACCCATAGAGAATAATACGTAAAGCCCCGCCATTAATTATTTGTGCCTAAAAATATGATAATCCTTCAATGCTGCCAGCGCCAGGTTCCCCCCCCCCCAATTGTGCCAGAAAATGCCAGGTTCTCACCCCCCATATTATGGCTCAAAATGCTCTCCTGCTCTCCCCCATATTATAGATCAAAATGCTCTCCTGCTCCCTCCCCATATTATGGATCAAAATGCTCTCCTGCTCCCTCCCCCATATTATAGATCAAAATGCTCTCCTACTCCCCCCCCCCCCCATATTATGGATCAAAATGCTCTCCTGCTCCCCCCCCATATTATAGATCAAAATGCTCTCCTGCTCCCCCCCCATATTATGGATCAAAATGCTCTCTTGCTCCCCCCCCCTATTATAGATCAAAATGCTCTCCTGCACCCCCCATATTATAGATCAAAAGGCTCTCCTGCTCCCCCCCTCATATTATAGATCAAAATGCTCTCCTGCTCCCCCCCATATTATAGATAAAAATGCTCTCCTGCTCCCCCCCCCCATATTATAGATCAAAATGCTCTCCTGCTCCCCCCCATATTATTGATCAAAATGCTCTCCTGCTCCCCCCCATATTTTAGATCAAAATGCTCTCCTGCTCCCCCCCCCCATATTATTGATCAAAATGCTCCCCGGGCAGCCATTGACTCAAAGTACCTTACCTGCCTGTGAAATGCTCCTCTGTTGTTCTCCATCGTCCGGCTGTGTTTGTCCTTTTCTTTCACTGCGGGCGCAGTCTGTCTGATTAGTGTGGTCTCGTGAGATGTTAACATCTCACGTGACCACACTGAACAGCGCACCGCAGCCGCACTGACAGCAGATGACAGCACCTTCAGCATACTATAGCCTGTGTATGGAGTCATAGGCGGACTCCATACACCACAGGCGGACCCCGTTAGGTAACAATTTCGCGGGCGGGCGGTCGGGGTTGAATGGGGAAAAAAAAGAAAGAAAATCTTTCTATTACCCAGCGCTGCTGCGCCCCCCCCCCCCCCCCCACACCCCCCGACCCTGGCTCTGACCCAAAATGGATTCTGCTGACAATCCTTTGCCTAGGAATTTACTACAATACCTTGTGGACAGAATAGAGAAATAAAAATCCAATCAGGAGCACCTGATTAATTTTTTACAGGGCATTTCCACATGCATGAACATCCTCCAGAGTACCCTGGTCACTTCCAGGCAATCTGTTGCCTTTACAGAAACTCCATTTTCTCCTGCGGTTAACTCTCAATTGTGCATTCCCAATCCACCTAAATTTTATGGAGATTCTAAACTATGTAGAGGACCAATGCGCCATCCAATTTGAACTGCTCGCTGGTAATATCCCTTCTTAAAAATCCAAAGTCGCTTAATTTATTTCTCTGCTTTCTGTACCAGCACTTGCTTGGGCCTCCCACTTAAAGGAATGTAAAAGATCCCTTACTTTATAATTGTACATGCTTTCTGAACACAATCATGAAGATCTCTGATGACCTAGGCTGAGTGTCCAATGATGCCACGGGAATAGTACACCTGTACCTAGGCAATCTGCCCCTAGAAGAGTACGTAATTCAAGTTAGAAAAATGGCTTCAGAACTTCGCTGTAATGATGAATCTTTGATTGCAACCTTTTGGTAGGGGTTATCCAATCGGATCAAAGAAGAATTGGTCTCCCGAGAACTACCCACTTCTGTTGATGAGCTCATATCTCTGTGCAATAAAGTAGACCTTCGCTTTAGAGAACGCACACAGGGGAGGGAACACTTGCGCCGAGTAACTTCCCGTCTAGATTCCCAATTCCAAAACCCTGTGGTTCCCTCTGAAGAACCCATGCAATTGGTCCGATCTCACCTCTCTGGTGAAGGAAGGGAGAGAAGGTTTAAGAATAAATAAAAAATATCCCCTAAGGAATAATACCTCTGCGCTGGGCACTCACTCAAACAGGATCTCTAAAACATCCAATGGATTAATCAATATGAACCTTAGCGGAAACCTGCAGCTCTTATAATGGGTCATCAACCCCATAAATGAAAATAACAAAAAAGGAACAAATAAAAGAGTGCTGTGTGTCCGCTAGGCTCTCAGGTTTAACATATGTTACAAATGTAGCAATATGTGAATAGTCTTAAATATAAAACATTTATTGTTGCCCTCAAAACAAAATAAGCACAATATCAATGGAACAGTAACACAGCCGGTGAAATCAACAAAGAATTAATTCACACAGCAAGATGTAGAAATAATTTATAAATTCAACCTTATGCATGAGACCATAAGATTGTAAATGGACCTATGGCGGAGCCCGGGGTCTGATGGTTTCAAAAAGAATATATTGGTGGTAGACACAGAAAAAAAAAATAATACAAATTAAAAATAAAAATTAAAATCCATACCCGAAAAGTCTGATTCTTCAAAATACAAAAGTCGTAGATGTCAAACTCCATGGGACACTATTTGAAGTCCAATTAGGGAAAATAAATCCCAAAAGTGATGTTAACTCCTGGATTAACCGAAGTGTCATATATAGAGTGTGAACAGAGGAAAATCAGGTTCTTTAAACTTGTTGTAAATACTTGAACCTCCTCGTAATGGATGTCATTCAATCCCCACAGGACGTGTATCTGAACGTGGTCCGACACACTGAAGTCACTGAAGTTCCGGTAACACTGTCTGAGGGCCCTCAGTATCGGTAAGAGACTCTTATTCTTTCACTCTGATTGGGGATTGAATGACATCCATTACGAGGAAGCCCATCCCACCCCAAACTCTGCACCCCTGGTCAGCCATCATTAATTTTGTTTAATACTTGGAATCCCAACTCCCCTGGTTTGTTATACCCAGAAACAAAGCATTATTGAAAAATAGATACATGTGTTAAAACAATTACACAAACTCTTGAATAAGTCTCTTTTAAATTTGAGTACCAAGATGGAGCAATGTTTGCCAATTCATGTTTACAAAATTGCTCAAACTGGGTCAGGTTAATTGATAAGCAATGGACAGCAAATTTGAGGACTTGCTACAGATTTTTGTTGGGATTATTATTAGTAGTCTGACTCGATCAGGAAATATGACTTATTGCTTTTTAGCCACTCCACTGTTGAACTTGTGTTTTGAATTATTGTCCTATTTTGAGATACCCTTCCTCCCCAGTAGGTTCTTGTATAATGTACCTGTAATGCGTACTTTTCAACTTACCATTGATCCTGACAAGTTTGCCAGTCACTGCTATTGAAAGCATCTCCAACTTAATTCTTCCACCTCCATATTTTGCGGTAGAGATTGTCATCTGGTGATCAGTGTTTCAATTGCTTCACACAGAGCTCTTTGCATTCTGTACAAAATGTCACACTTTAGTCTCTTTAGACGATGACTTCTGCAACAAGGATGCATCATTTTCTAGTTGGCGCTTCACAAATCTTTAGCAGGCAAAGGTATGACAGGGTGGGGTGTGGGTGGTCCGCCAGTGCTGCTTCTTGATGACTCTACCCCCCCCCCCCCCCAAGTCTCTTTTTGGGGAATATAAGCCATTGCATCTGATGTCACAGGTGACTTTTCATAGCTTCTCTAATGATAAGTGGAGCCTTCTCCAGTGACTAAGTTTATGGAGGCAGCCTGAGCTAGTCAATGTGGCCATAGTTTTAGACTTCTTCCATTTCTCTACTGTGCTCTCAGGGATATTAAATTATTTGTGCCTCTATAGTCATATTTATTGCTTATTTAGAATGCTCTTTTATTTTAGTTTTGAATCTTTTTTTGGGAGAGTCTTTATCATGTTGTAAGTCATCAAAGAGAGAGGGATATTATTATTTACAAAAGACTTGAGAACAGGTGATACTCATTTTTACACATGTAGAGTCAATTAACAAATGATGTCTCTTTTGAAGTAATTTACTTATGGAAGAGATGAATATCCAAGTAATAATGACCAGAATCATGTTTATTTAGAAATCAAGTATACACCTAGCATAGATTCACAATGCAAATGATAAAATACTCGTATTTTCATAGGCATTACAATACATTAGTATTTATAGCATGAAACAGTGAGAAGAAAAAAACCATATTGTACATATACAGCACAAAATACAACTTTGCTGAATAAACACTTAGGGCTAGATTTACTAAGCTGCGGGTTTGAAAAAGTGGGGATGTTGCCTATAGCAACCAATCAGATTCTAGCTTTCATTTATTTAGTACCTTCTACAAAATGACAGCTAGAATCTGATTGGTTGCTATAGGCAACAACCCCACTTTTTCAAACCCGCAGCTTAGTAAATCTAGCCCTTAATCTTGTCAGTACACTTTCCTTTTCTTATCAATTAGACAGATCTCAGTACTAGATTAAATATTGAGGCATATTTTCAGTTTTACGTTTATGATTATATGTTTAATAAAGTTCAATCCTTTACAGCAACTATGTCATTTCTTACAGAAACAAGTACAGACAAATAAACATGACAAGTAAAGTTATGAGAAAACATGAACACACAGAAATATCAAGATAACATAACATATTTGTGTCCCTATCCTAACTAACTACTGCACCTTTAGTCTAGTGCTATTCTGTTTTGCGGCAGTCATTTCCACACTGATCTGTTGTAAGACATAGTTAAACCAACCCCATACACGGAATATAATATCAAAATACCTTTTAGTTTCACAAAAATCTCTCCTATCCATAATCCTACCTGTAGGAAGAGAATTAGCATATCTAATTTCAGGAAGTAAAAAATGTCTAAATAGAATCCCTCTCCCTTAGTAGATATACTAAAATGGCAGGGGGAACTTTAGTTTAATACTAGTTATGCCCACTCACAGCATTCTTGTCTGGGTGAAGGGCAGTTGTTGTCTTGCATTGTGATGGGTAAATCCAGGTGTTTAATCCTTAGCACTTCACAGCTACACTTGATAGGGGATTTCCAAATGGGTTCCAGATTGAATGACACTCTTGGTCAGGTGCTTTAAAAAGATTTCGCAATTGAATAAAATATTGTTTTTTGGTTTCTTCCCAACCTTGCCCACATTATATGCCTGACAAATAGGGCATGTATGACATATGTAAAATTTAGGGTATTTAAATCCCATTTCAATTAATTCATCCCTCATTTTCTCACATTTGCCATGGGCATGTGAGCAAATTATGGCAGTAGCACCATAGGTGCCACTGATCAGCCTTCAGGAGAGTGCCATAGGAATAATATACAACCATGTAGCCTTTTCAGACTGAGGGGCTTCATCTTGAATGTGAAAAGAGGAAAGAATGATTGTTTCAGTAAAATCAACTGTAAGTTATCTAGTGTGTTAATCAACAGACATATAGTTTTGGAGACATCATCTGTTGGAAGAACATTGTTATTAGGTGTTAATCTATGATTTTGGAGAAGAGTTAGCCTTGTTGCAGTTTGCCCCATATATACCTGTGCCCCTGATATAAAATGAGTACAAACAAGATTTGTCTGTCATGGTGAATATGTCTAGAAAATAAAATGAAACACAGGTTAATTACCATGAAATAATTAGACATAGGTGGTATATGGAAGATAATAGTTGCTGGATTTGAAACAACAGGAAGAACAAGTAAAACAGCTGTGTTAACAGTTCTTATACAAACCTGTAAGTATTCTTGCCTGGTTTCATTAAAGGAATTTTATGGCTGTCACAAGGTATGTAAATAATCATGCCTTGTTTCAAAAGGACCTGTATCACAGGCTTAATACCTTCCTCAGCTTGGGAAGACAAAGAAGTGGCTTGTGAGGATTCAACCGAATTTCAACAGGTTGTATAGTAAGACCTTGGCCTACTTTACTTACATGTTTAGATCACAAACACGGGTGTAATGCTTCAATAATTGCTCTCTGTATTTTGGATGACTGTTTTATGGGTGGAACAGATTGGTCTTCCTTGTTCATTGGACAAACATAAACCTAAATCAGCTACATCCATGAGTAAGAACATAGATCGGCAGGAGAAGTAGGAAAGCATGGCAATCAAAGATACACTGCATGGCCAAAAGTATGTGGACATCCCTTATAATTAGTGTGTGTGGCCATTTCAGCAACAATCATGCTAACGGGTGCATGAATTCAAACATAGGGCCATGCAATCTCCACAGTCATACATTAGCGGTAGAGTGAGTTGTACTGAAGTGCTCAGTGACTTTCATTTTTGCACTGTCATAGGATGCCATCTTTTAACAAGTTAGTTCATCAAATTTCTGCCCTGTTAGAGCTGCCCTGATCAACTGTAAGTGCTATTATTATGAAGTGGAAATTTCTGGGGCAGCTTGTGAAGCAGTAGTTCACACAAGCTCATAGAATGGTACCGCCAAGTGTTTAGCACATAACTAGTTGTAGCCACCCACAAGCGTCAGATCCTCATGAACAATACCAACCTGCTGGAGTGGTGTAAAACACACTTCCCTTAAACGCTTCACCATCTGGCAGTCTAATGTTGGAAAAGGAATAATAGTCTGGGGCTGTGCTTCATGGTTTGGCCTGGCCCCTTAGTTCCAGTGAAGATAAATCTTAATGCTACAGCATACAATGACATTCTAGAGAATTGTATGCTTCCACCTTTGTGACAACAGATTGTGAAGGACCTGTTTTAGCATTACAGTGGTGAGGTGCATCAAAAAATGTTTTCCTGATTTGATGTGGAAGAATTGACTGGCCTGCACAGAGCCCTGACCTCAACCCCATTGAAAACCTTTGGGATTACTTGGAACACTGACTGTGATCCAGGCCTTATCAATGCCCAGCTGCACTCATGTTCTTGTGGCTGAATGGATGTGAATCCCTGCAGTCATGTTCCCAAATCTCACAGGAAGTAGTCTCAGAACAGTGGATGCTGTTGTAGCAACAAAGGAGGGATCCAACTTAATTTTAATGCCCATTGTTTTGGAATGAGATTTTCAAAAAGTACATATAGATGCGATATCTGGATGTCCACCTACTTTGACCATGTATTGGTAATGATCACAAAGAGAGGTTAAGAGACAGGATGGTTGACGGGCTAATTAGAAACACCTACAGCAGGGATAGTTGCAGATGAGAATTGAACAGAAGAGAATCCAGAAAATATAAAAACACATTTAGAGGATCTTGTGTCGTTCAAATATTCCACATTTCATATTGCAGTAGAAGTAACTTAAGGACCCAATAGATCTAGGGCAGTGATAGGTAACCTGATACATTTCAAAGTAATGTGTAGCCCTTCAAATGGGTTGCACATTACCCTTATTTTCAGCAATATGTCAAAACAATACATTTAATCAAATAAATAGTCACCTATCTGTATTAACATATTAACAGGCATTTTAATGTAAGATAAACAAATATTAAAAACTATAACAAACATGTTTAACAATTTAATGTGATTTCTGGATGACCAGATTTTTGGTTTTGTGGAAAGGCTGGAACAGTCAGAACACAATACTGCAGAGATGCTTCTATGTGTCAACCCATTGCGCTTGTTGTTTCTAATATACCCCGTGGCAGAGAATGTCTGTTCACATGTGTAAGTGGAACCAAATATAAATAATAAGGTTCACTTAAAAAAACATGTGATACAGGCTGCACATCGCACCTTTTCTGATCTCGGATATGGTGCTGGCACTGCATGACTACCCTGCGCTCTGCTGAGGAGGTGGTCATGTAATGTGGAAGTTGGCTGCTCCAGAGAAATCAATTTAAGGTCAGTCTCTCTGTTTTATGACTCGCAGAGCTTCACCAGTGACCCTTTTCTTTAAAAAGAACTGGGTCCATGGTTAAGCTTGCCAGTGGTAAGGGCTTAGGCAGACAGGAAATAAAGCTGAGAAAAGGATGCTGATGCATGAAGCAGCAAGAAGCTGTGGGATGCAGGTGAAAGCTTACATTGCTTCATGTAGCCCTAGGTCTATCTGTTTCCCATCACTGGACTAATGGGGACAAAAGGTTCAATAATTGTGCCACTGAACCCAAGAAGTAGTTATTGGGCTTGAACATTTTGGTGCAGAGGGAAGCATTGTTTAATTGTTGGTCTATTTGGACATTGTGCAATGCAATAACTGTCCACAATAATGGCAAGCCCCTGCACAAATGTATTGGTCACTGCAGTGCTATTCCAACATTCTGGATTCCAGAATGCCTTTCAAATATCTGTTTTAAACTAATTTGCAGGTAGTTCTTCTTTGTTTTGATTACAATTATGGGTTTAGACCAATCAGTTGTCCTAGGATAGATATCTGGTAACTGATCATCTTTGGCCGGCGATGCACTGGCCAGCCCACTTGTCATACAATCTTGCTGTAAGTTTCGTAGGCAAAAGCCCTTAATAACAGCTAATTTCAGGTTATCATAAATGTGTCCTTTGTAATATCAGAGAGATCATTAACCAAATTCTTTATGTCAGTATGAGTCCATATGATATGGACAATTTGTGAACCCCCTCTTTCTCTGGGAGACTGTCTTAGTGGGTCAATAAGTTGTCTGTCTAGTACCTCTCTTTGGCCCCTTGTTTGAGACTACAAATATTAACATTCAATGAAAAAGAGGGTACTGATATTGTATCATCCGTGAGATCTCCAATGGAGTCTGGAAGAGGAGCAGAGACTCTTTTTGCTGGGTTATGTGGGATTACAGATACCTGAGCCATTGCTCCCTGTCCACCAGAGCCTCTTGAACCACCAGTGGATTTTGGTTATAAGGAGGAGGTGACTCTAAATCAAAGAGTTGGATCTGTGTTTTGTGGTGTAGTTAGAAATAATGACAATAGGATTTAACTGTGAAGATGGTGGTGCTGAGTTGCCTGACCCTCCTTAAGTGTCTCTATTTCCTTCTTTAAGCTTTTATTTTTTTCCCTTATGAGATGGCTTTAAGGGTATTTTCTGTGAAGTTGTAAAGTTAGGTTCCACTATATAACAGAGATGTCTTGCTGCAACAGATTATAAATGTGTTATTTACTCTGCTTTGTTACCATTTACATGCCTATCATACTTTGGGCGTCACTGCATTTTTCAAATTATCCTGATGAAGACTTACTCACCTTTGTTTGTCAATGCTGGGCTTGTTAATGGCGGTGTACATATTACACCAGCTCTGCTCCTAATATTTTAAATTGGTATAATATAAATATGTGCAGTGCATGGCATTTAGCCTGGTTCTTCTATATACACAATTTGGGATTTAGTCTAATTATTTAGAATAATTGCTGTCTTTTGTTAGCTTCATTTTGCCAATAAAAATAACCTTTCCACTGAGTAGTAGAGACTTCTTTTTTTTTAATGTCTACAGATCATTCTTAAGTTGCCTAAATGATACATGTTCCAGGGAATGTTGTAACATTAATTCCCCTTTTGTTAGTTCTCCCAATCTTCTAAATACTTGCAAGTTTGTGAACCATACTGTGCCTCATGGTAAATTTTTACCAGATAAAGTATATCAATTGCAGCAGTTATTGCTCAAGGGACAAATGGATTAATCCTAATGTCATGAATCCTTTTACTGCTACAAATAGAGAGGAAAGTAGAAGAAAAAATGGTGTGCAACCTCAGACTGCCAGGACTCATGCTATTTGCACTCCTGAGTAACTATATAATTTCCCAATGTTATCACCACACACATTTCTTTTTTACTCTATTTATTATTTTTTTTCCTCTTAGGACACTCTTTAAGTTACATACAGAAATCCCTTTAGTTCATGAAAGTCTGGCTATTAAGGCCTACTCCCACGTGTTGCAACTGTGCAAATAGGAGCTTGCAACTACATGGAGTAGAATTATTTTTTCAATTTTAATAATTTGCTTTTTATTTCTAGAAATCAGTGTTTGGAATTTCAGTGTGATGTTGGAAACATTTCTTTACAATATGCTCAGCTCATGCATTTGTATACAAATCATAGTTGCCTTTCAGCGAGTTTTACGGTTTTGTAGTTAATTACATCTAAAGTGTAACAGTTACATTTGCAGAAATTATACTCTGTAATTTTATTGTTTGCAAGCCTTTTATACAAAGGTGCCAGCATAAAAAATATATTTTGTAACCTTTAAAGTTCCAGAATAATATGTATGGCCTTGTGCTGTACTTATTTAATATTTGTCAACAAAGTAGCTACATTTTGATACTAGGTAAAGGTAGAAATGTTTTACTAAAACAAATTTGTTGTATGTAAGAATAACACCAATCTTAAAATGTGTTAACTTAAGAGATTTTTTTCAAATTGAAAACGAGCTTTGGTCAATTTACCTACTGGCATTAAAAAGTATGCTTTTACTAGGATTTTTAGTGCCAGTAACAGCATGAACACGGGTATGGGAATGAAACCTGTTGATCACAATGACATCATACCCACATACCCACATACACTGGCATTTTCTTATTGAAAGTGGGTAACCAGACTTATCTATGCAGTCAATAACAAATAAATACACAAAGTCCTCTTCTGTGTTGGAAATAATTAACATTTAAACTAGAGATGGGCGGGTCCGGTTCTCCGAGAACCGAACCCACCCGAACTTTGGGTATCCGAGTACCGAGCTGAGCAGCTCGGTACTCTCCCGCCCATTCCGAATCCAAATCGAGGCCGAACGTCATTGTGACGTCGTCGGATCTCGGGACTCGGTTCTCGCGATACTTCAACTTTATAAATACACGCCTCCACAGCAATCCATCGCCATTTGACAGAGGGAGAGAGCAGGGTGTAGTCATAGGCTAATTAGAGCAGGGACAGAGAATACAATATTGTTCTTGCAATTGCTCTAACCAAAATCGCTAGTGCAGAGAGGAGGATAGAGGTTTATTATTTTTTCTTCATATTTGGCACTCCCCAGCGCTTTTGGGGTGTCCCCCATAATTGTGCATTAATATTTCTGGCTGTCAAAAGTCATATCTGTCAGCAGTATCTACTAAATAATTTGTAGCACACCTCAGTGTTTTTGGGGTGTCCTCCCTAATTGTGCATTAATATTTCTGGCTGTCAAAAGTCATATCTGTCAGCAGTATCTACTCAATAATTTTTAGCACTCCTCAGTGTTTTTGGGGTGTCCTCCCTAATTGTGCATTAATATTTCTGGCTGTCAAAAGTCATATCTGTCAGCAGTATCTACTCAATAATTTTTAGCACTCCTCAGTGTTTTTGGGGTGTCCTCCCTAATTGTGCATTAATATTTCTGGCTGTCAAAAGTCATATCTGTCAGCAGTATCTACTCAATAATTTTTAGCACTCCTCAGTGTTTTTGGGGTGTCCTCCCTAATTGTGCATTAATATTTCTGGCTGTCAAAAGTCATATCTGTCAGCAGTATCTACTCAATAATTTTTAGCACTCCTCAGTGTTTTTGGGGTGTCCTCCCTAATTGTGCATTAATATTTCTGGCTGTCAAAAGTCATATCTGTCAGCAGTATCTACTCAATAATTTTTAGCACTCCTCAGTGTTTTTGGGGTGTCCTCCCTAATTGTGCATTAATATTTCTGGCTGTCAAAAGTCATATCTGTCAGCAGTATCTACTCAATAATTTTTAGCACTCCTCAGTGTTTTTGGGGTGTCCTCCCTAATTGTGCATTAATATTTCTGGCTGTCAAAAGTCATATCTGTCAGCAGTATCTACTCAATAATTTTTAGCACTCCTCAGTGTTTTTGGGGTGTCCTCCCTAATTGTGCATTAATATTTCTGGCTGTCAAAAGTCATATCTGTCAGCAGTATCTACTCAATAATTTTTAGCACTCCTCAGTGTTTTTGGGGTGTCCTCCCTAATTGTGCATTAATATTTCTGGCTGTCAAAAGTCATATCTGTCAGCAGTATCTACTCAATAATTTTTAGCACTCCTCAGTGTTTTTGGGGTGTCCTCCCTAATTGTGCATTAATATTTCTGGCTGTCAAAAGTCATATCTGTCAGCAGTATCTACTCAATAATTTTTAGCACTCCTCAGTGTTTTTGGGGTGTCCTCCCTAATTGTGCATTAATATTTCTGGCTGTCAAAAGTCATATCTGTCAGCAGTATCTACTCAATAATTTTTAGCACTCCTCAGTGTTTTTGGGGTGTCCTCCCTAATTGTGCATTAATATTTCTGGCTGTCAAAAGTCATATCTGTCAGCAGTATCTACTCAATAATTTTTAGCACTCCTCAGTGTTTTTGGGGTGTCCTCCCTAATTGTGCATTAATATTTCTGGCTGTCAAAAGTCATATCTGTCAGCAGTATCTACTCAATAATTTTTAGCACTCCTCAGTGTTTTTGGGGTGTCCTCCCTAATTGTGCATTAATATTTCTGGCTGTCAAAAGTCATATCTGTCAGCAGTATCTACTCAATAATTTTTAGCACTCCTCAGTGTTTTTGGGGTGTCCTCCCTAATTGTGCATTAATATTTCTGGCTGTCAAAAGTCATATCTGTCAGCAGTATCTACTCAATAATTTTTAGCACTCCCCAGTGGTTTGCGCTCAGAATGGATTCAAAGCAGTCCACATATGATCTAAATGAGCAACCAGGTTCTGTCACCAGTCCTGATGTTAGTGTTCCCAGTACGTCATCTGGCCAAGGCGATGTCAAACAACAGAGTGTTTTCAAATTAGTGCAAAAAACAAAAACCAAAAAAAAATTTACTGTATTGAAGCGAAAAAGAAGTGTAACTGAGCAAAAGTTAAGTGACGATAAAAAAAAAATTGCAAGCATGCCATTCTACACACGCAGTGGCAAAGAGAGAATGAGGCCTTCACCTTTGGCTATTAGTGGCAGATCCCAAAAAGTTACCCAGGCTACAATTGGTGCACAACTACTGTTACGCGTCAAAGCTGAGCTGCAAGATACCAGTGAGGCATTACAGGAGAATATTTGCTCTGATTCACAAATGACAACAATCCCTGTGGAGAGTCCATCCAACAGTGGGATGTCTAATCGTGAGCATTCTGCTGATGTGTGCCTTAATAGCCCGAGTGTAGCCGGTGATACCCAAATTGAGGATGCCACTTTGGAATTAGAAGAGGATGAGGGGGAGATTTGTGTAGGCGACGAGGGCGCTAATGAGGATGTTGATGAGGATGAGGTTGTTTGTGTAAGTCCTGCACCAGTGGCAGCAGTTCTGGCACGTGACAAGAAAAAGGCCATTGTCATGCCTGGGCATAAAACAAAAAAATCCACTTCTTATGTGTGGAATTATTTCTACCCAAATCCAGACAACAATTGTATAGCCATTTGTAGTGTATGTGAAGCCACAGTCAGTCGAGGGAGGGACCTTAACCATCTTGGAACCTCGTCTATGTTACGCCATTTAACGAGAGTTCATGGCAAAGTGTTGGGAAAAGCTGAAAGTTCTTCCCAAAAGAATACAAGCACTCCCTCATCAGCTAAGACCCTCCGCTCACCGACATACCGACGGCTACAAAATACACCCACCACACCATCCTCATCAATATCCTCAGTAGCGCTCGGAGTTAGCCCGGCATCCCACTTAAGGCTGGATGACTCCGGCACTATTATTGATTCCTCTGAAGAAAGCGTTAGTCCTGCTGCTGCTGCTGTTGCTGCTGCTGGGGGTGAATCGTCATCCCAGAGGCAGGTGAATAAAATGAGCAGTCCTACATTTCAGCAATTAACTGTGAAACAATCATTTGCGAGGGGAAGCAAATATGACAGCAGTCACCCAGTCGCCAAGCGAATCACAGACGCCATGGCTGCAATGTTAGTGTTAGATCTGCGTCCAATCTCCACAATAAACGCAGCTGGTTTTTCACAGTTAATTGAGGTTTTGTGTCCGCGTTACAGAATTCCATCGCGACACCATTTCTCCCGTAAAGCTATTCCACAACTATACCAAAAAGTGTGTAAAAATGTAGAGATTGCGCTGAAAAATGCCATTCTGCCCACTGTTCACTTAACCACAGATATGTGGACAAGTGGAAGTGGCCAAACCAAAGACTATATGACTGTGACAGCCCACTGGGTTGGTCATTCACCTTCACCAGCAGGAACAGCAGCAGCATGTACACCACTACGTAACATTTGTCACAGGCAGGCCACTCTTTGTATCACCGGCTTCACTAACAGGCATACGGCTGACAATTTGTTACGCAAACTGAGAGATGTGATTGATGCATGGCTTATACCACTCGGACTCTCCCCAGGGTATGTCATTTCAGATAACGCCAACAATATAGTGCGAGCATTACAGCTGGGTGATTTCCAACATATTCCCTGTTTTGCTCACACCATCAACTTGGTGGTGCAGAGCTTCCTACGAAATAACCGTGAGGTGCAGGAGATGCTTTCGGTGGCCCGTAAAATTTCAGGCCATTTCAGGCATTCAGCCACAGCATGTAGGAGATTACAGCAGCTCCAAGAGCAGTTTAACTTGCCCTGCCACCAACTTAAGCAAGAGGTGGTAACTCGGTGGAATTCCACCCTGTACATGCTTCAGAGGATGGAGGAACAGCGCAAAGCCATCCAAGCATATTGCACAAGTCATGACATTGGGAAAGGAGGGGGGATGTATTTCACTCTTGCACAGTGGGGAATCCTTTCAGTGCTGTGCAAGGTGCTGAAACCATTTGAAGTTGTGACATGTGAGGTCAGTGCAGACTCTCCTAGTTTGAGCCAAGTCATTCCTTTAATTAGACTATTGGAAAAGCAGCTTGAGAAAATGAAGGAGGAGCTGAAAGCAAGCAATTCAGCAAAGTATGTTGGCCTTGTCGATCAAGTACTTAATTCGCTTCACAATGATCCTCGAGTTATTAAGATCTTGAACTCGGATCAGTACGTTTTGGCCACTGTGCTTGATCCAAGGTTTAAAACCTACATTGAGTCTTTACTTGTAAATGAGCGAGATGTGAACTTTTGCAAGGAGCTATTGCTCAGCAAGTTGGCCGCTGAACTGGGCCTCGGCTTGACGACGTGTCCTCCTTCACTTTCTCAAGCTGTTGCTCGTAAAAAATTAAATTTCCAAAAAAGAAGCAGGGAAGACACAGGGGGCAGACGAGAACAATTTAACATCTGGGCTGGTTTGAAGGATTTTTCAAAAAAATGTGTCACTTTGCCCATAACTCCATCCAATATGAGTATAAACATGCAAAGGATGGTGGAGGATTACTTTCAAGAGGTAGTTGATATGGAAATGTCAGACAGTCCCTTTCCTTACTGGGAAGAAAAGCAGGCCATTTGGAAACCCATGTACAAACTTGCTTTGCAATACCTAAGCTGCCCACCCTCCAGTGTGTACTCTGAACGAGTGTTCAGCACAGCAGGGAACTTAGTCAGTGATCGCCATAGAAGGTTACTTCCCAAAAATGTGGAGAAAATGATGTTTATAAAAATGAACTACATCTTCCACGAGGAAGGCCTTCACCATCCAAGACATCCAAGCACTGACTGTTCTCTAATGGCGGATTCAAGCGGCGATGAATTGATAGTCTGTGATGATGACGTACACACTGATGAGGGTGAGGATGAAGCTGAAGATGATGCCGATAACATCTTTTTAAAACTTTCTATGTAAGTGTAGGGTGCAATCTACCCCCAAAGAGGAAAGGGACTTGTGGCATTTCCATATCACATACCATCTTGAAAGGCTGCTGTTAGGGCAATTTATCCTTAAGGGTAGGGTGTCATAGACAGAGTGACCCTAAACTGGCTTTGTCCATTTTTCATAATATTGTACAGTCTATAATGGCTGAATTTTTTAGTATTTTATACAAGTGGAGGGGGGCCTAGAGAGACAGAAACCAAACTGTCTTTCTCCATGTCAATTAATATTGTACAGTCTATAATGGCTGAATTTTTTGGTATTTTATACAAGTGGAGGGGGGCCTAGAGAGACAGAGTGACCCCAAACTGTCTTTCTCCATGTCAATTAATATTGTACAGTCTATAATGGCTGAATTTTTTAGTATTTTATACAAGTGGAGGGGGGCCTAGAGAGACAGAAACCAAACTGGCTTTCTCCATGTCAATTAATATTGTACAGTCTATAATGGCTGAATTTTTTGGTATTTTATACAAGTGGAGGGGGGCCTAGAGAGACAGAGTGACCCCAAACTGTCTTTCTCCATGTCAATTAATATTGTACAGTCTATAATGGCTGAATTTTTTAGTATTTTATACAAGTGGAGGGGGGCCTAGAGAGACAGAAACCAAACTGGCTTTCTCCATGTCAATTAATATTGTACAGTCTATAATGGCTGAATATTTTGGTATTTTATACAAGTGGAGGGGGGCCTTGAGAGACAGAAACCAAACTGGCTTTTTCCATTTCTTTACATATTTAACTATAAGTGTAGGGTGTAATATACATTCAAAGACGATGGCTGCATTGCCAATATGCATAGATGGAGAGGAAGACAATCTGTTTTGTGTGTAGAATAGGCCTACCAACGAAGAATTAAACTGTTTTTTTGGATGATTTATTACCTCAACAATTAGATTACTTGTCTCTAAAACAGTTGGAGCACTAAATTGGGTTAATTTAGGCCCAAAAACATGGATTTTCCCAAAAAATAGCAAAACAAAACCAAACAAAACCAAAACCAAAACCAAAACACGCAATGGCGGTTTTGCAAAACCAAAACCAAAACCAAAACACGACGGTAATCCAGATCCAAAACCGAATCCAAAACCAAAACACGGGGGTCAGTGACCATCTCTAATTTAAACAAAAACAAAATATTGGGTGCACAAACAGGTGATATTTGCAAAGTAGATGCTGGTCCAGATAGGTGGAGTCTTTTTTTCCTATTAACAAAAAAAGAGAATTTTGAGGGGGGTAGGGAGTTAGGGAATATTGTTGTTTGTGGGATGGGCAGTTCTATTCCTCAATGAAAAGCCAGGGGGCCCTGGCTACAGAGTTCTGGGGGATATATTTACTATGAGATTCCCAGTGCTTTGAAGTCATTTTCTTCAAACGGTAATCTTATTAAAGACAAAATCCGATGGGTTTTGTCCTTAAAAAAAAAGTGCCGTTTTAAAAAAAATGACTTCAAAGCTTGTACGGTTGTATGGAACTGCCACATGGTCTGTCATGGAAATAGTATTTATTTCCATGCATGCAAAGTGCCAGATGTTGTTTTAACCGCTCATATGGGTGAAGGGTCTTTCTGTTTCCAATGGGATGCAGTAGTCTAGTCTAGTATGTGCAAAGTCAGTTTTATGGAGTGTTTAGACTTTAGGTTTTGGTGAAAATAAGAAAGGAGAAAGATTCATCGATCTTTAGGCATTAAGTATTCCATCAGATGTGATAGAGAGTTCAACTGTGGCCACAGTTCCTCTAGCAAGCTGGATCTGATATGGGGAGCCTTTTGTTCAGCTTATTGGGTTATAATACAACCAATAGTATACTTTATGCTGTTTCCTTAACCAGTGTCAATATTGAGGTAGCAAAGTTCTCTCCCTTATCTCCTGCTAACAGTCTTTCTCAGGTGGAGGCATCTGGTCATCTTCCTGATGACCAGATGTGGTATGTGAACTGCAGCTGGAACGCACACTTACGGTTTTCGCTTTTGGCTTGGAATGAAGTAATTTCATTTTTACCTACGCGTTTCGTCCAATCGATTGACGATTGGTCATCGGGAAGAGGACGGTAAGCGACTTTCCAATATCAGGATCAGAACGGACAGAAGAAGCATATGACAGGGTAAGGCAGAATTAGCAGTAGGGTTAGAACTCCGTCTCCTCTCTGTAGTACCCGCTGCACAATTACTCTGCAAAAGACTCTAAACAGTAGCCTCAATTTTTTCACAGTCACCAATATTGATTTATACAGGCGCGTCTTATACATGGGAGCGTCTTATACATGGGGAAATACGGTATTTCAGCTCATCCAAATCTATGTATAGGCAAATTTGAAATGGGAAGGGCTAAACCAACATGTAATAAATCTGAATCTCACTGATATGAGGATTCTGTCAAACTGGTGTGGAAAGAATGTGGTGTTATATTTATCTATATATGAAATTAAATTAAGTTTTATATGTAATATTTAAAGACTGCCGCAATGTATCTGTCTGTATACACAGCTAGTACCTAGTTCAGTTTATCTGCAGATAAACAGAGGAGAGATTGTATTTTACACATCCTCCATCCAGCTCTCAAATCAGAATAGAATATATTTGAAAAATATTAATGGCCATGTGCACAAAGTGCCTTTTTTCAGGAACACACATACATAGTAGTGGATTCAACATGGTCAGTCTGCTTTAGTTCCATCTGCAACAGTGACACACTTGATACTTGCAAGTAATCAGTCTATCACTGATTTAGAATTCCAGAATGTAGAATCAAAGCAAATAATTGAAAAAATGAATGAATTGGCACAGTTCTTATATCGTGGATATATATATATATATATATATATATATATATTATGATAAATGTGGTGACGTGTCTGTGGTGTCCCCATGTTGGTACAAATCGCTCAGCAAAGTATTAGGTACAAAAGTATAAGTGCATAAAGATGACAGCCATATAATTACCCGCTAGCTAAGCTTACTCTGTGTGGGAGCTAGTCCTGAGATTGGGGATACAGGTGATATTAATTTGTGAAGGCGCATGATTCTATTCTGCTCCTAACACCAACAGCAGTCCCGTGTCTTCCAGCCTAACATACCAGCTCACACAGCACCCTCCGCCAAGGACTCTTCACGGACGGATCCGCAGATCCTGCTCAATTTATCAGCCATCCTCCCTCATACTTTATACCCTAGTCACACTGATGACCACATAGAAGGTGCCATAAAGTCTCATAATGGGTGGAGACGAGATGTCTAGATCCCTGCACACAATGGGGTGTGTAATCAGATTCATAGCATATCTTGAGATAGAAGGTTTGCTAATTATCAACAGATGCATTATATTTGCATGTCTGCATATACAAAATGGGAACTTAGCAAAAATATGCTAATTTACCAATTAAACATATTGTTACATACTGAGGAACCATCTTGGACACAGTGGTTCCTGATACAAAATACCCCCCTAATGTTAAGGACAACTTGACAGTTTCAAGTAACCCAGAGAAAACAGTAGCTGAGCCAACATCCTGATCACTTTTTTCAATATCATTAGTTACAATATACTGCCACTAGCACCAAAGAGTATGCATCTATGGCTTAAACAAATCACACTGCAAATAAATACATTTAGTGTCTAATACTGAGGTATGCTTATACCTTAACACAGTGGTTCCCAAACTTTTGCAGTTCTCGGCACCCTTAGAGTCTCCAAAATAATTATTGAGCAGTCCTGTTTTAGAAGTAGTTGGGTCAAAAATATGTAATAAGTATTTAGGTCAGGACAAAAATACTTATTTAGTTGTATGCACAAATGCCCCCTCTGCATCTAGACACTCTGCCCTCAGGCACTCTGCCCCCTCTGCATCCAGACACACTGCCCCCTCTGCATCCAGACACACTGCCCCCTCTGCATCCAGACACACTGCCCTCTCTCACACTGCCCCCTCTGCCCTCTGTCACGCTGTACCCCTCCTCTGCCCCTCTCACGCTGTGTCCACCTCCACTGCCCCTCTCACGCTGTGTCCACCTCCACTGCCCCTCTTACGCTGTGTCCCCCTCCACTGCCCCTCTCACGCTGTGTCCCCCTCCACTGCCCCTCTCACGCTGTGTCCCCCTCCACTGCCCCTCTCACGCTGTGTCCCCCTCCACTGCCCCTCTCACGCTGTGTCCCCCTCCACTGCCCCTCTCACGCTGTGTCCCCCTCCACTGCCCCTCTCATGCTGTGTCCCCCTCCACTGCTCCTCTCACGCTGTGTCCCCCTCCACTGCTCCTCTCACGCTGTGTCCCCCTCCACTGCCCCTCTCACGCTGTGTCCCCCTCCACTGCCCCTCTCACGCTGTGTCCCCCTCCACTGCCCCTCTCACGCTGTGTGCCCCTCCTCTGCCCCTCTCTCACGATGTCCCCCCTCCACTGCCCCTCTCACGATGTCCCCCCTCCACTGCCCCTCTCACGATGTCCCCCCTCCACTGCCCCTCTCACGATGTCCCCCTCCTCTGCCCCGCTGTCACCCTCCTCTGCCCCACTGTCACACTTCTCTGCTCCGCTGTCTGCCCCTCTGTCACACTCCTCTGCCACTCTGTCTGGCCAGCTGTCTGCCCCTCTGTCACACTCCTCTGCCCCTCTGTCTGCCCCTCTGTCACACTTCTCTGCCCCGCTGTCTGCCCCTCTGTCACACTTCTCTGCCCCGCTGTCACACTTCTCTGCTCCGCTGTCTGCCCCTCTGTCTGCCCGCTGTCACACTTCTCTGCCCCGCTGTCTGCCCCTCTGTCACACTTTTCTGCCCCACTTCTCTGCCCCTCTGTCTGCCCCTCTGTATGCCCCTCTGTCTGCCCGCTGTCACACTCATCTGCCCTTCTGTCACACTTCTCTGCCCCACTGTCTGCCCCTCTGTCACACTTCTCTGCCCCGCTGTCTGCCCCTCTGCCCCGTTGTTTGCCCCTCTGTCACACTTCTCTGCCCCGCTGTCTGCCCCTCTGTCACACTTCTCTGCCCCACTGTCTGCCCCTCTGTCTCCCCGCTGTCTGCCCCGCTGTGCCCCTCTTCCTGCCCCACTGTGCCCCTCTGTCTGCCCCGCTGTGCCCCTCTGTCTGCCCCGCTGTGCCCCGCTGTCTCCCCCGCTGTCACGCTCCCTCTCACTCCTCTGTCTCGAGCCAGCCATAGGAAAAAACAAAGAGCACATAAACTTACCAATCCGCGCGTCGCCGGGACCCAGCAGACTCCTCTCTCCCGCAGCTGTTACTGAATATCGACGTCAGTGACAGCTGCGGGAGAGAGGAGTCTGCCCGGTCCCGGCGCCGCGCGGATTGGTACGTTTATGTGCTCTTTGTTTTTTCCTATGGCTGGCTCGCGAAATCCCAGTGACAGCGCCGCGGCACCCCTGGGAGCCGCGGCGCACACTTTGGGAACAGCCGCCTTAACACATACTTTAGAGAGGTCTGCTAGGCATGCTGAATTTACATAAGGCAGGCACATCAAATAACTGCAACATATTTCCACTATAATAAAGTCTGTGAGGACCAGGGATAAAAAGTATACTAAATCATTACTGTGAGAAAAGAGGTATAGTTTTTCTGGGTGATCTTATTATTTCACAATAATGTATCCGTATTTAAGAGATCATGAAAGTTAATTAAATTACAAAATCTTTATTTGAAGAGCTAATCACACAAATGTTACATTTTGTGTGACATGCTGTGTACCAGTTACATGATTTAAATCTAAGATTTCTAAACTTCACAAAGCTTTGCAATAATCTCCTCTGCTTAATAACAGCAAAATTCCATCCACAGATTTCAACCTAAATTTGGCAATAGAACAAAGTAAAAATATTAATACTCTATAAGACTTGGGTTTTACTATCTGATTTAAGTAATTTTTAAATTGTTACTCAGGTGTATACTCAAAATAAATTATTATGTATCATCATTCCCTTCTTAAAAAAAAATCTTGCCATTTTATATATATATGTCTTTATGGAGTGCTAAAAAGCAAAAGCAATATCTAACAGTAAAGAATAAAAAGATAGAACACAAGTCAACAAATATATTATAATTCTATTTAATTTCCTAAAATGCTTTTAAATTACATTTGCCTTTTATTACAACTCACTAGCAGGAAATCTGGATAAAAGTTTAGCATGCACATATTTATGGATTTTCCACAAATAGAATTTAGAAAACAGGACAAAATTGGAGGAGGGAGAGAGAAGGAAAAGGAGCTAAAAATTCCTTTGGGGGTTTGTGGTTTATTGTTATTGGCCATTCTTTTCTTGTTTGTTTTCCAAATATATTATGTTTACATAATGTTTTATGAGTTATTAATAGTTATTCCATTTCACATTAGAATAAAAAAGACTGAAAAATGCACGTTTAAAGATCTTTTTTTTAGATAATTTAATAACCAATCATATCACAAAACAGAGATAATCATATATTTAGATATCAAGACAATGTATGCAAGATTTACTTAGGAAGGACTGTCATAGTTGTTTTCAAAGAAGGAGTCAGATGATCTGAGAATAAAAAACTCAAGTTTATTCAAACTTGCGTGAACACAGACCCTCTAGACTGGTTAGTGTAGAAGGTAACGGTAATACATTTCTACATATGTTTTATAGGCAATAATCTTGGCACCCTTACACAGAGGGTCGTTTAGCTTGGCATTTACAATGATTGGCTAACTATTAATTACATGCACCGCTACTCAAAGAATGTGCCTCCTCAACCACAATAAAACATGATGCTTTGTCTCTGAGGTTTGGAGACACTAATTCTCTTATCAATGTTTCTAAATAGTCACTAGTTCAAAACAGTATGGCCTTGGTGAAAGGGTACATTACCATGAAGCATGACAGTCATAAACATTTCTTGCAAAACGTAGTTTCATTAAAGCTATAACATATATTTGCAACATTGGCATTGTGGGTATGTCTTTCTGCTGGGGAATACTGGTGTTATTGCTTGCAAAGCTCTTGTTTTCACTTTGCTCTATATATTGTGTTACCGCCAGTGGTGATCCTACTGAAGTAGCCTATTATCAAGTAGAGAGGTGGTACACCATGTTCTGGAAATACTATCCTCAGGAGAACTGCAAACATTTGCATTTGCTCTGTAGGAGAATAGTGGTAATTTGCTGTACAAAATAATGTATTCATTCTTAGGAATGATGTGCTATTGTATGCTAACCTATGGTGTATATTTCATTTGAAAGGCTATTTAAAAAAAAAAAAAGTCACATGCTGAAAGATGTCAGACTTCCTACATCAAAGTGAATGCTACATGCACCTCATTACGGAAACCTTGTGTAGTGTATTAAAAAATGTTATGGAGTTTATTGCAGTACCAAGAGCAGACAGGAAAAAACCAAGCTCTGAGGTAATGCAGAATCATTCAGTAGTATTAAAGTATTTTGTTGCAACACAAAAAAAATACCTCTGAAGAAATACTGGGTGGGTTTACACAGTCTGAGACAAGGCAAGATATGAACAATGTTTCTGAAGAAATGCTGGTGCAGATATACACAGAGTCCAGTAATAACTGTGAAGCCCCACAAGAGAGCAATAGATAGTTTTTGCAGTCCATGCCTGAGAATTCTGAGAAGAGCTATATATGAATAGCGTGTAGATGCAGACCAGAAAAAAGAAGCCAGGAGACAAATATAAGCAGAGTCAGGAACCAGCAGGCTCGTATAATGCAATCCAGGTATCTGGAATTCAATATAAGCAGAGCAAGGAACCAGCAGACTTGATTGAGGGTGAGGGTTTAAATAGTGGAGTCTTCCAATCACCTCACAGAGGAAGACACAGCTGAAGTGCATAGCAGACCTCAGTATCCAGAGGGATGAAAGGTAGATTTAACTCTAAAAGGGTTACTGCTTTTGATGTCAAGATAGTGACACCATCAGGGATTAGGTGAAGTCCACAATGCTATAGGAAAGATTTTTCTCAGAGCACCCAGATAGATCTAGTGTAGCAATGCTGGCAATAAGAGACAACTGAGAAAGGTTCTCTGGTTAGAGAAAAAGACATTGGCGTTATAAGTATTTTATACTTATATAAAAAAATTATTATATATATTATCTACAGTATACTTAGGAAAACTAACTTTTAGGGGTAGATTCCATTGAACCCGATGTGTCTGCTTGACATCATCCCAATGTCGGCCTGTGCACATTGCCGCCTATTACAGTAATGAAGCTCTGCTGATATTTCTGTGCATCTCTATGGGGTGCGAGGAAAAATGTTGGACATTGCCTCGATGTGTCTCCGCAGCCTGTTCCGGAGACACATCGGTTTGATTTGAATCTCCCGCTTAGAGTCATTTTCTATGGTTGTGCTAATTAGATTTTTTTTTTCTGTTGTTACTTTGACCTATGGAAAGTAATTTTGTTTCTCTTTTTTGCTTGTATAATGCTTTCAAAATAAAAATATGTATACTTCGTCTTCATTCTATATAAAGAGAACTCTATATGCCCTGAAAGAAACAATGTGAAATTCAGTGAGGTACGCAAAGTTGTTAAACAATTATGTTGTACGTGGTTTTACAGTTACATTGCAAAACTGTGAAATGTGTTTTGGTCACAAAGATAAAAGTTATTAATAATGCTTCACAATTATATCTGTCCAGAAGATGGTTATCCTCATGCTATATATAGAAAAGTACATTTAAAGAAATATTTATGGCTGTAACACTCAGTCACATGTTAGTTACGTTTGTTTAGATATCTGATTCATGGCAGGCATTCTTTAAGTAATAAGGGAAGAAATAAACATATGAGGGGGGAGGGCAAAACTGCAAATTACCTTCCTTAATATTGTATTACAAGTATAATTAAATATGACCAAAATAAAGATATTTTACAACTTGCTTGAAAAATAAAACCCACAATATAATAGAAGGTCTCCGGCGCTAATAGGCAATACAACAGACACGTAAATATAAATAGGACATCAAGTGCAGCATCCTCTAATAAACATAGATTGATACAAGGAAACAGATTGCGCATGAGATGACCTAGTATCGATATAATAATATTCAACAAACAAAAGAAGCAATTGTAGGTATAAACTAGTATTTACTTCGTATAAACAAACAGTTAAAAAGTACCAATATTTCACATAAAACTAGTGCACAGGCTCAATGACCTATATAGGGAAAAATTTCCGCAGATATATTATTTTATATATTGGACTTATGGTATAGTTCTATTTAACTTATTCAGCCGATTGCCTAATTATTACTGGTAATGGCTGATTTTTTTTTTTATATATGTATGCTATGTATTATAACTGTATACTGATATTTATGTGCACAGGTTCAATAGCTGACCTATCTCAGATGAAACTATGCATTGTAATTGTATATCGAAGTATAAACACTAGTATACGAAGTAAATACTAGTTTATACCTACAATTGCTTCTTTTGTTTGTTGAATATTATTATATCGATACTAGGTCATCTCATGCGCAATCTGTTTCCTTGTATGAAAAATAAAACCCAACATAAAACTGACAAGGAGCGAGTCAAAATGAGTACCACCTCTATGTGGATGACACCCTACTCTACCTTTCCTCTCCCGGTCTCTCTCCCTCCCTCCTCTCCAGGGTGTCCGCCTGCCTCTCCGCCATCTCCTCCTGGATGTCCTCTAGATTCCTCAAACTCAATCTCACAAAAACCGAACTTATTGTCTTTCCCCCCACTCACTCCCCCTGCCCTTCCGACCTTTCTATCACCGTTCTCAACTCCTCTATTTCCCCTGTTTCTCAACTTCGCTGCCTCAGCGTCACCCTGGACTCCTCTCTCTCCTTTGTCCATCACATCCTCTCTCTCGCCAAATCCTGCCGCTTCCAGCTGCGCAACATCGCACGCATTCGGCCCTTCCTCTCCCAAGATGCCACTAAAGCCCTTGTCCACTCTCTTATTATCTCCCGCTTGGACTACTGTAACCTCCTCCTTACTGGCCTCCCCCGCTCTCATCTCACTCCCCTTTGCTCCGTACTCAATGCAGCCGCTCGGCTCATTTTCCTTTCCCACCGCTCCTCTTCTGTCTCCCCCTCTACCAATCCCTCCACTGGCTCCCCATCCCCTACAGAATCGTGTTCAAGCTCCTCACTCTTACTTTCAAGGCCCTCTCCAACTCCACTGCTCCCTACATCTCCAACTTTATCTCCATTCACGCTCCATCCCGCCCTCTACGTTCGGCTAACGACCGCCGCCTCTCTTCCCCCTTGGTTACCTCCTCCCATGCTCGCATCCAAGACTTCTCCCGCGCTGCCCCCCTCCACTGGAACCTGCTCCCCCGCTCCATCAGAACTTCCTCCAACTTGTCCAGCTTCAAACGGGCCTTAAAAACCCACCTCTTCCTAAAAGCCCTTCAGTCCCCCACCCATTGACCTCCTCCCAGTCTCCCCCTACCCCCCTCCCTCTCCTGTCCCCCTCCTACTTCCCTCCTTTTCATTCTCCTCTCCCCCCCTCTCCGTCTCTGCCTCCGTTCTCCCCATTCCCTCCTCCTACCATTGTGTCTCTGTCCGTCCTACCCTCCCCTTAGATTGTACGCTCCTCCGAGCAGGGCCTCCTCTCCTTCTGTTCTCCACCACCTTAACTCTGCTCTCCAGCTCCTTGTCTCCTCCGTGAGGTCCTCCGGCCCCTGTCTCTACCCCGCTGTGGGCTCTCACCTCTAATCTAGCTGTTCATTGAGCTTCTGAGTTACTGTGCTTTCTGTTAACTGTACTGTGCTGTCTCACCCTGTATCGTGTTTCTGTCTGTCCCTGTACGGCGCTACGGATACCTAGTGGCGCCCTATAAATAAAAATTAATAATAATAATAATAATAATTACAAAAACAATAGTCAAAAATTACTGTTTAGTAAATATCAAAATCAAATTTAAAAATGAACATTCTCTTGCTAGTATTGAGTAAATGAGTGACTTCAGTCTTGATGCTGCATCTAGTAATGAGTAAACATTATTTTTCTATTATGCAATATGATACACAAACGCATTATAATATACTGAAACAGTAATGTTGGTATGTGCAAGTATTGATAAAAGCATCAATTTATTTGCTGTGTTGGGAAGTGAAAAGACTAGGGCAATTCTAGTTTTTCTCTTTAGTAAATTAATATAATGAATATAGACGAAGTGAGGAATTGACTGTAATCATTCATTGGGATGCTGAAAGTTTTTTCTTTTTTGTAGAAAAATATAACTTCTGTTAAACATTGCTAAAAAAAAAGACATAGCTATTTGATTATCTGGTTTGCTTATTTTGTGCTCTACTTCTTAAGTAATCATATACATATATGCAATTTATGTGACAATTGTTCATATTCAAAATCATTGACCGTTCCAGTACAAATCAACATGTCAGCACACATTGATGATTGTATTGAAAACATGATACCTAATCAAGTGTACTGTAAACACGTTCAAAAATTGCCTGTGTTTCAATGCATTTGAGTAAATGCATTAAAGCTAAGAGGTGTGTATGTCACCTTTTAAGAATAGTGATTCCTTATATTTCATATTTCAAACACAAATCACCAGTAAAAACTTTTCATTTTATTTTCAAGGTCAGTAGAGGTGAAGAATAAATATAGTCTCAAGTGACATTTTACGTGACTCTAGAAAATTGTTTAATCTCTTGGGGGTTTTTCTCTGGCATCTATGACTGTGGTAAATAAAGCAATGATTTCAACAGCTTTCCACTGTCAGTTACAGAAACTTGGCCAAAATATGCTAGTTGTAATTCTAATCCAAACATATTCGTCCATCTCTTGAGTAATGTATTTCCAGTTTTTCTATAAAGCAATATTACGTGCAGGAAATAAGCTTGGAGCAGTTTTTGAGATTAAGGAATTAGAATGTCGGTAACAAGTTAATTTATAGAGGTCTACATAATATGTGCAATTCTAAAATATGTATAATATTTTGTATTAAAAATTAGATTTTACAACACTATATATAAATATATTTTTCTCTATTGGTCTACTTGTATGTACTCTTCTTATATCCATATTAAAGAGACTGACCAGAATGGATGGACTTGAAGTAACTAGATAAAATCAATACATTTTATATTTGGTATATATGTTAAAAATCCTTGCGTAAGTTAGTATTGTTAGAATAACATATTGCGTTATTAGATGCCTTCTTTGTGTATTGTTTATTAAAAGGTCTATGTAGACCTGCATTAAAAATATATATATATATATTTTCCAAAAGTAATGTTTTAAAGTAGTAACAGGTTGTATGACAGCGATCCATCAACAAATCCCTTTTCTGCACACTCCAAGCTATGCCATGACATATAGGGCCGTAACTTGGGCTGTGCAAGAGGGGAACCGCTCAGGACGCATCGTGGAAGGGAGGCGGAGTTTATGAATATTTTAGGTTCATTTGGTTAAAATTGAAGGCTAGAGAAGTGGCAGTTTTCCTTCTCGCCCCAGGCGCTAAAATTTTAAGTTACGGCTCTGGGATAGCTATCTAGAATTTGAAAATTGTTGCAGCAAACCAATGCATATTTGCAACTATGGTAATTATTTAATATGTAAGATAGAAAAATATATTAATTAGATTTTTCAGAAAGTCCTGTACTTGCAATATACTATACCTGACTTTAAAATTCTGACTAGGCAAGTGGTGTCTGATTTATGAAGTCAAACATCAGCATAGTTAGAATTCTAAGCACAGGTATGCTGTGAGTATAGGCATTTATAGAATACTAGCTGATGTACCCGGCTTGCCCAGGTTTAAATCTTCGAATAATAATAATTAGCAGCTAAGATGTCATCTAAATCCATCCAATGGAAGGCTATCAAAGTCCTTCCCAGCATACACCAACGGGAGGTCCAACCAGGACCCCAAACACTCCATTAGGCATCCCCTTTCTGTGGCGTTTTTATCCAGATCGATCAAGGGAAACTCCCAGAACAGGCTCCCCGGGTCAAAGTTCTGCCCACACAGACGGGAGTTCAGACCTGGACCTCAACCCTCTACTATGTCTTCTGGGAGCGAATGTTACCACTCTGTGAAGTTTCCATCCAAATTCATCCAGTGGAAGGCTCAGAGCAGGGTCCCCAGGTCAAAGTTCTGCCCAACGTGCTGCAATGGGAGATCCGACTGGGACTCTAACCCTCCTAAAACCTGGCCAGAATCCAACTGGACCACTTTGCATTAGTTTCATCCCAATCCGTGCAGGGGTGTCCCAATGCATATCCAGACAAACAAACGAAAAAACAGACCAATGTGTTTAATATATAAGATTACAATTTTGCTCTCATTATAAAGCTCCAAAATACCTATTAGTGCTGTATTTTCACTAGTCTGATTAATATTTTTCCCCATTTCAGATATTATATAATGACCAAATTTAAAGGGTACAATTTTGCTGTAATTAAGCTAATATGTGTTTTTACATTTTCATGATATTTGTCAATTAACAGCCATTCTACTGGACTTATTGTTTTTGAGACAAAAAAACATAGATAAAAGCAGCAACATTGTGATATATTGAAATTGTGTCTGTATTTCAAAATGCTATAAATCTTAGATATGTTTTGGAGTATTAAATGCAGCAGGGAAGTTTGAGGGGGTGTACATACTTTTAGGTTAACTCTAGTTGAACTTTTAATAAACACATTAGATGCTAGCTAAAATGGTGGAAACATTCTTTCAACTCCTTAAAACTCCTGCTTTAGCATGTGCATGGGAAGTCAGCAAAAACAAATGGTTAAATATTTGTTTTAAAAATAATTATAATAGTAGCACAGTATGTGAAATTAAAGATTAATTAATATAAATGACAATGCAGTTAAATGAAGATATTGTCCTAGGTCACAAGGATATGAAACCTTGTATAATATGCATAGCTTTGGTATTACTGTTATCTGTGACTCTAGAATGTGTTTGAGCTGATCATCAAGCACTAGCAAAAAAGAGCTTTCCAAATGCAGCACAGACTTTATATAGAAACACTTCTGTGTTATACATATTAATATCGCCTGCCAAATGTTTTTATCAGAGAACAGCAGCAACAAGTTGTTCTTTTCTGCAAGAGAACAAAATGTATGATGATAGAAGGTTCAGTGTCATTAAATTTCCCAGGTCACCTATGTCTTAAATTAACATGAGGAGCGAAAGGCATAGTGTGTATGTATGTGTATATTATATATATATATATATCTATATCCTCTTTACTAGGATAAAAAAAATATGGAATTTCAGAGACCTCGCTAGTCACTGAAATTCTACATTTGACTACTTCCCCCACCCCCCAGGGATTTGAAGAGAAGCACCTGGCAGCACTGGATTGGGGAGCAGATTTGTGGTCTATTGATCGTGCTACTCAACCCCTTCTACCACAAGCACTTCCACCTGACACTCTCCTGGCTCCCATACCGACCCGGCAACAGATTCACTGCCACCTCTACCCATCTCAACCCACTGCCTCTTAACTCCATCTGACCGTCACCACTACGAGCCATCCTATAGTGTGGGGCTGACTTCCTAACCAAGCCCTTAGCATTTTCACCTGGCTCACCAAATAGTTCCCATACATCCTCTTACTCTTTGGCCTACCTCCTGACTCATTCATCTCTGCTACCTGCTTCATCTATGGCCTAGTCCCTACTCTTCATGATTCGAGGCCTGCTGAGCTTCATACCAACATTAATATCAGAATGACCATAATCATTTTCACTAAAAATCTAATTGTATCTAGGAACACTTAATATACCCCAGTACTGTAATCAATTCAGGAGCATGGTTAACTCCTTACTCAAGCAGCTCATACGATCAAAACACCCACGTTAAGAGTGCGACCCATTACAATTTTGATATGTTTAAAGTAGAGATGTTCAAGGACCCCAGTGTTTTGGTTTTGGATCTGTATTAACTTCGCGTTTTGGTTTTGGATCTGTATTTTTTGGAAAAATTGCTAAAATATAGTAAAATCACATAATTTTGCTCTTCTTTTTGTTCCTACATTATTATTAACCTCAATAACACTAACTTACAGTCATTTTTGACCACTTCACAGGTCACAATATTAATTTCATACACTTTCGGCCAAAGACTGCAGCAGGCTGAATGGATGCTAAGCGACAGAGCAGCGACACAAAGACACGGCAGTTCATAGCACATTAGGAAACATTGCCACACAGCAGTGACAGAAAAGAAAAGTGGTACAAGTTGGAATTATCTTTTCAGAACTCCCACCCACCCTTATGTTGGATTGCCATATTATGATTGATGGACAGCAGAGTAGACAAGGTTATAAAGTCAACAATTTAATGAAATTAACAGTATTATTAGGACATCAATTGCGATGTAGACTGTAGTTATTAGTTTGACAATTCAAATGTAAACAGTATTATCCATATCATTAGACCTGTCCCTATCCCTAGACCTGTCCTTAACAATTTCCATAACCCTATAATAATACTGTCCACATTTGAATAGTCTACCTAATCATATTGTCCACCATGTGAATTGGCGACCTAATAATACTGTTGAAACCTGAATTGTTGACTGTTACACAAGCTGACAGACCAAGCCCAAAATATCAAACAGTGCAAGATGGAATTGTACTTGGAAAATATGTTAAAAAGGTTTAACAAACTCACACAGAAACAGGAGGGGTAGCAGGTACAGTTTAACAAACCAATGAATGCGAAGACTGATGGCTTTTTGCTGTTCCTCCATCCTCTGAAGAATATAAAGGGTGGAATTTCACCTTGTTACCACCTCTTGCTTCAGTTGATGGCAGGGCAAATTAAATTGTTCTTGTAGCTGCTGCAATCTAACCGCCAGAGCAACGGCACAAATACACAGCAGTTCATAGCACATCTAGGAAATAATGCCACAAAGCAGTGGCAGAAAAGAAAAGTGGTGCAAGCAGGTATTGTCCTTGGGTCCTCCCTCCCACCCTTATGTTGGATCTTAAAAAGGACATGCACACTTTAACAAATCAAGCACTTCAATGACAAGGAGTGCAGCTTTTATGGCTGAAGTGTTTGGTTTGTTTGGGCCCCCACAAAACAAACTAACAATGGGCTTAGGGCACCTAAGCTAACAGTGCTGTTAATGAACTCTACAGTGGCAAGATATTGTTGTCATCATCCACAGCCTCATCCTCACCCTCATCAGTGTGTACATCATCCTCACACAATATTAATTTATCACTGCAGGAATCCACCATTACAGAAGTGTCTGTAATTTGATGTAATTGCTGGTAAAGGCCTACCTCTTGGAATTTGTAGTTCATTTTGATGAACATCATCTTTTCCACATTTTTCGGAAGTAGCATCCTACACCGATCACTGACAAGGTTCCCGACTGTGTTGAAAACTCTTTGCAAGCACACACTGGAAGCTGGACAGCTTAGGTATTGCAAAGAGAGTTTGCAAATGGTTTCTGCGATGTGTCTATTTATACGCTGTCGTTAAAATGATACTCCACCATCCTTTGGATGTTGATTGTAGGATCAGGTGGTGTTACGGCAGAGGTGTCCTGGTATTTGGACAATTCTTTTAGACCAGACTAGATGTTAAAATGTTGTGCTGAGTCATCTGCATCATCCCTGGGTTTCTTGAGAAAGCTATTTTCTGTTTCCTGAGAAACAGATGAAAGTGACATGTCACGTATCACTTGAGCTGTCCACTTGCTCACAAGGGCTCCTTGCATCTCTTGAGATCTGGGTCAGTTGGAAACAAAGAGAAGACATAGCTCCTAAACCTAGGATCAAACACAGTTGCCAAAATGTAGTGATCCGATTTCAAGATGTTGATAACTCTTGGATCCTATCGAAGCGAATAAAGTACTTGACCTGCAAGTCCGACATACTTAGCGTAATTGCTTTGTTTCATCTCCTACTTCAATTTCTCAAGCTTCTATTCCAAAAATCTAATTAAGGGAATCACTTGGCTCAAGCTAGTAGTGTCTGAACTCATTTCACAAGTGACTACTTTAAATGGTTTCAGCACCTTGCACAACACGGAAAGTATTCTCCACTGCGCTGGACTAAAATACATTTCCCCTCCTTTCCCAATGTCATGGCTTGTGGAGTAAGCGTGGATGGCTTTTTGCTGTTGCTCCATCCTCTGAAGCTTATAAAGGGTGGAATTCCACCTCGTTACCACCTCTTGCTTCAGTTGGTGGCAGGACAAATTAAATTGTTCTTGTAGCTGCAGCGATCTCCTACATGCTGTTACAGAATGCCGGAAATGTTACGGGCCACAGACAGCATCTCCTGCACGTCCCTGTCATTTTTCAAAAAGCTCTGCACCACCAAGTTGATTGTGTGAGCAAAACAGGATATGTGATGATATTCACCCAGCTGTAATGCTCTCACAATTTTGGTGGCATTATCAGAAATGACATATCCTGAGGAGAGCCCAAGTGGGATAAGCCATGTTGCAATGACATCCCTTGTCAGCTGTATGATTCTTAGTGAAGCCGGTGACTTACAGAGTAGCTTGCCTCAGAAAAGTGTGACGTAGTTGGGTACATGCTGCTGTAGTTCCTGCCTGTGAAGGCGAATCACCAAACCAGTGGGCTGTCACAGCCATATAATGTTTAGTTTGCCCAGTTCCGCTTGTCCACATATCTGTGGTTAAGTGTACAGTGGGTAGAATGGCATTTTATAGCCCAATAATTACATTTTTATGAACTTTCTGGTAGAGGTGAGGAATAGCTTTTCTAGTAAAATGGTGTTGTGATGGAATTTGGTAACAGGGACACAAGACTTCAATTAACTGTCTAAAAGCAGCTGCATTAATAGTGGATATTGGGCACAGTTCTAATACTAGCATAATCGCCATGGCATCTGTGATCCGCTTTGCGACTGGGTAACAGCTTTAATACTTGCTTCCTCTTGCGAAGGATTGTTTAACAGTCATTTGTTGTAAACTACTAGTAGTCTTCTTGTTGGTCTGCTTTTGGGATGAAGATCCACCCCCAGCAGCAGCATTGGGACTAACGCTAAAGAATTCTTCTGAGGAATCCTGGATAGTGGAGGAGTCATCTAGCCTTAGCAACTTGGATGCAGGACTAACTCCAATAACTGGTGAGGATATTGATGAGGAAGGTGTTGTGGGTGTAGATTGCAGGTGCTGGGATCTAGATGAGAAAAGGGAGCTAGCTGATGCTGTACTGCTTGTGGCTTTACAAACGCTACAAATTTCTAGACAACTAATTCTACACATAAGACGAGGATTTTTTTTTCTTATGCCCAGGCATGGCAATGGCCTTCTTCTTATTGCGTGCAAGAACTACTTCCACTGGTGCAGGACTTGCACAAACAACATCATCGTCATCAACATCCTCATTAGCATCGTCGTTAGCTACATAAATATTCCCCTCATCCTGTTGCAATTCCAAAGTGGCATCCTCAATTTATGTTTCACCGGCTCCACTTGGACTGCTCATCCCCACAGCTGCAGAAATGCTGAAAGGAGGCTTCTTTATGAGTACAGTGTCAGAAAGGTCAGGCTTATACATAGCACTTGTGGATAGACTCTTCTTGGGAATTTGTGTCATTTCTGAATCTGAAGATACAGTATCTTCTAATGCCATTTTGTTTTTTCCAGCTAGGCTTTTACACTTAAAAAGTGTTTGGGCACCACTTTTTGAGTAAAAATTAAAATGTCTTGTGTTGTTATGACTGACCTTAAAAGAAGATGCCTCACTGACAGTTGCAGAATTAGCACTCATACAGAAAGGCAAAGGCCTGATTCTTTCCTTGCCACTGCATACGTAGAATGGCATTTTGGCAATTTTATGTTTTTCAGCAGTTAACTTTGCCTTGACTACAGGTGTTTTTTTTTTTCTTTACCAAGGTAAAAGCTTTTCTTTTTTAAATTTATGTTTCCCTGACTTAAAACCACTATGCACTTGAACATAGGCTTTAGCAGATGACGTAGAGGGCATACAATCATTATGACTGGTGCCAGCAGCTGCTTAGTGCTCCTGATCTTCTGTGGACTGATGTAAATCCTTTTCAATGGCACAGAGCAATGTGACTGGAGAGTGACAAGAACACTGGTACCCCTGTTTCTGTGTGACCAATGGCACGGAGACTGGAGAATCACAAGTACAATGTGACTGGAGAGTGACAAGAACATTGCTAACCCCTATTTCTGTGTGACCAATGGCACGGAGACTGGACAGTGACAAGAACACTGCTACCCATGTTTCTGTGTGACCAATGGCACAGAGCAATATTACTGGAGACTTCTAAGAACTACCATCCCTCCTGTTTCTTTATGAGCAATGAAATAGTCTGTTCACCTAATGCCTAAATAAAAGTGAAATAAAACACATTCCTGTACCTGATTGTACCAAGTTATAAGATAACCACATGTACTGTAGACAATTTATTATTTCCTACAAATATTTGAATTAGAACCTACTCTCATATATTTACAAGCATCATGTAGGTATCTGCTTTATATAACAACTTCCACAGTCAGCTTGGTCTCCTGGGAAAGTTGCAATGTGACCTTTACAAGGGGAACAGCTAGCGCATGAGAAAACTAATGAGAATGTCCAGACTGCATTGCAAAGGGTGATTTAGTGAAGAACACCAGAACATGCTCAACTTAATGAGTACAGAATGTTTTTTAAATATATTTTATAACAGAAAAAAGGCACCTGATAGTGTTACTATAATGTTTTTTACATTCAACAAATAATTAAACATCAAAAAGGATATAGATAGTGGAAACCATACACTAGTAAAACTGACTTGTAAAAAAAACCATGTTTAAATGACAGAGGATTAGTTGTACATATCTTATGCCTACAATCATACTAGATGATTTCAATATAGCAATTGACATCCCACTGTCTCTGTTGCCACTTAACTTGTTTTCACTGCCAGTGGATCAGTCACTGACAGCCTTCAAAATTTAAATGCTCTGAAAACTCTTCTCTTTATTAGAGCTTACCCTACCCCCATCTATACTACTCACAACATTCCTAATTTCTTGTTTAAACTGTGCCCTCTTCCAATTAAGGTTGTGGTAAAAAATATTGGTATCCTTGCACTCTTTCAAATAACTCAATTTTCACTAAACATATCTTGAAATTAACAACAGTATTGGTATCTACATGTTTGACTGTAGGGAAGGCATTTTTTTTTTTTTTTTGGAAAGCTTCATTTTGCTTTCTGTAACATAGGGATGATGTGCTTTATCCAAAATCTCTGATTTAATCTCATCTGTCCATTGTACATTCTTCCAGAAGGAATTTGGTCTATTCCGGTGTGTTTTGGCAAACTCAGCTGGACCTTATGTTTTGCTTTCTCAGCACTGGGGCTCTCTTGGGCCTCATACCATGTAACCACTTTTGGCGGCGGATGGTGCAAGTTGAAACTGTCGTACCTTGTGTCTGAAGGTCAGCTTGAATCTGATTGGCAGTTGATCAAGGTACTTTTTTCACCATTACACTAATCCTGCACTGCAATCTTCAATCAAGTTTTCTCTTGCGCCCACGTCCAGGGAGGTTGACTTCAGTGCCATGGGCCTTATTCTTCCAAATAACACGTACGAAACGTAAAAGTCTCTGGAGATTGATTAGAAGCCTTGAGATTATCCATGCTTGGTTACATCTTAGAAACTTACACTCTTCTGTCTGACCTCCTCAGACAATTCTTTGGCTTTTTTCTCCTTTTCTGCTGCTCATTGCAGTACACGGAGTGCCAAAAAATGTAGGATGAGTCCTTTCTTAAGCTTGTTTTATGAGGGATTTTCTACTGCAGGAGAAATAACTGCTTGAAATCTAATTATTTCTATCTGCTTTTAAAAGATACCAATATATTGCCCAGTCAATTTAAAGATTTCTGTGTGGAATAAGCTGTGTGTGAGTACAACATTTTTTTTTATTTCAACAATTATCTGGAAGAAATGGGGATTAGAAAAAAAATGCAGGGGTGCCAATATTTTTGGCCACAGTTATAGGTTGTAAGGTCTTTCATGAGCAGGGACTTCACTATCCTTTGTGTTCTTGTCTGTATTATTTTGTCTACCTTGTATGGTCCTGTTTTATGTATGCCGTGTATTCCCAAATGCCTGGTCCTGCAGAGTGCTGTGGCACTTTAAAAATCAACAACAATAATAATAGAATTATGCCATTTTTATCATCTTCATGTATAAGCATTTTTCCATTTTATTTAACACTAAAAACTAGTAAGTTGTGCCTTTAATACTCTAGTCTAATCTGCAATAATTTCTTGAAAAATAGCTGTTTCTTCACTGCATTAACTCTTTTTGTTTGCTAGAGTGTAATGTGCTAAATTGCTGGACTGCAAAATGCTATAGTTTACATGTGTGCTTATATTAATGTTGTGGTGTAACCATAAAGCCACCCATTCCAATTCTTCATGTGGTAGTAACATACGGTACAGTGTGAGGGTTGTTTTGAGATGTGTTTCTTGTTTTTTTAACCTGTAATGACAAGTGAGTAAGACATTGAGTCGTGACAGTAAGAGATGCATCTACATCCAAGTCACATGTGCTGAGAATAGATATGTGGGTGACACATTGCTCCAGTTGCATTAGTTTTATGATTTTGTTTATCTGATGATCACCAGGGCCGTCTTTCCCTCAGGGCACAATGGGCAGGTGCCCGGGGGCCCTGCAGCCCGGGGAGGCCCGTCGGAGGAAGCCAAAAAAAAAAAAACCTGGAAAAATAAAAGAAGAAAATACTTTTCTTTTTCCAGGTTTTTTTTTTTGGCTTCCTCCGACGGGCCCATATATATAATCTTTTTTTTTTTTTTTTTTATATATAGGGGCCCCGGTGCACTGCTGTGCCCGGGGGCCCAAGATGGTCTTAAGAGGGCCCTGATGATCACAGGGCATGTGTGTGTGATGTTATGATGACTGTGCACACAGGCAGATAGCAATAATCTTCCAACCATATTGTCCAACATGTCTAAGAACAATATTATTGATACCAATCTAATTATTATTGGTTTTTATGAGAAAAATGCTGTGATATAGAGTGCTCAGCATAAGGGTACAGGTTATTAGAACATCCTTCCTTTAAAGTGTAAAACATCAAAAAGGAGAAATAGTCACAGCAGGGGGTGAGGTTGTCCCTTATTAAAGTGGTTAATTATATGAACAGGACCTGGAGAACAATTTGAACTTAATGATTGTCAATACTCTACAGCACCATAAGCAAATGCCCATTTTACCTTTATTAAAGTGTGATATACTTCTTTTATAATACAAACTCTAGGGGGCCGTGGCTCTACAGTCATGATAGACGGCCACATTTTTGCTCAGCTCTGTCTGCCATACAAGCAAATGTATTTAAACCATGGATCCCCTGTCCTCAACAGGACATAACTCAAAGCATGTGTCTCCTCTCGCCGTTATCAGCATTTCTGGATCCTTTCCACCACCTATGCCCCCGGGTCAAGTCTTGTACTATAGGAGGCTCCAGTGCTCCCTGGTAGTGGCACGCTTTGTTCCTCCATCTTGGTTCCCCGACGCCCTTCATCTTGGGCCTCTGGCAATCCAGCCGGCTCATCGGTGTGAGGTTACAGCCTCTAGGAATCACTGTTGAGGCAGCTGAAGTGTTCACTGCAGTCTTGTCAGGTACTAGCTATGAGTTAGTAATCACAGTTCTTGCTTTTACTAGAATGTTATCATTGACATTTCAACTGTGGAGCTCTGCTTCCCCCTGGTGGTTGCTTCTCCTTATCATGCCCTATGTCTCCTAACTGTCACAAATCGGGGTCTTAGTCCTTTTTACACCACTCGGCGGTACTATATCACCGTACATCTCCCTCCTGGTCGAATGCAGCATTCTATCCAGGGACTTGCTAGAGGCTGCCATCTTGGGTGAGACATTTGCTAAACTTCCTGCTGAGTCTGAACACCTGATCTCATCCACCAATTAGCTTCCTCTGCAGACTATAAGAGTCGCCTTCTACACTCAGCTAATTGCCAGTGCAACACTTTCCTAGTTCCAGTTGCTGTTTGTTTGCTGCTTCTTTCCACCTGTTGTATACAGATTTCAAACATTTGTTCTCTGAGTGAATTCAGATTCATCCTGTTGCTGCTATATGGACTTCAACCATTTACCCTCTGAATGAGTTGAGATTCATACTGTTTGCTGTTTTATAGATTTCAAACCATTAACCCTTTGTTTGAATTCAGCTTCATCCTGTTGCTGTTATATGGACTTCAAATCATTAACCTTTTGTGTGAATTCAGCTTCATCCTGTTGCTGTTATATGGACTTCAAATCATTAACCCTTTGTGTGATTTTGGCTTTATTCTGCCTTCTGAAATAAAGACTCTGGATATTTATTCCTTGTGTGGATTCACCTTCATTCTATCTGCTCATGTACAGATTCCAGCTGTTACCTTCTGTGTGGATACTCCTCTCATCAATCTATTCCTGTCTCTTCTACTGACTATCTGAGGTAGTAGGTTGTTGTTCTGAGTCATCCACCTTCTGGAGCCATCTCTGTGTCTCAGGAGGTTGCCACCCCTGTATATCCTCTGTCTGAGGTCTTCCCAGTCCCAGTTGTGGTACTATATTTGTCTGAGTCTCTGAGTTCTTGGAGGTCCTGAGTTTCTGGTCGTGGTTCGGGTCTCCCCTGTTCATGTTCCCATCCATCAGGTCCAGATTCCAGTCATCCTAACATCCAGTATACAGGATTAGCGCAAGCTCTATGAGTATGAACAAGACAGTCAACCGACCTCCCAGTTTCCACTACACTCCTGATACAGCTAGTCCCAAGTGTCCGGAGACAGAATCCTAGAAACCTTATTGCCTTGACACTAGAGATGGGCGGGCTCGGTTCCCCGAGATCCGAATCCATCCGAATTTTGCCTATCCGAGTACCGAGCTGAGCAGGCTCGGTACTCTCCCGCCCATTTGGAATCAAAATCGAGGCAACATTATTGAGACGTATTCGTATTTCTGAGCTCAGTTCTTGCGAGATTTGAAAAGCATAAATACCAGCCTCCACAGCAATCCATCGCCATTTGACAGAGGGAGAGAGCAGGGTTAGGTCACAGGCTATATCAGCGCAGGGACAGAGCAATAATTGGACACATTATTGTTTCTATTCTATACAATTCTAATATTAATACTAATTGTTACAGCAGCAAGAGGAGGATAGAGGAGGATTTTTTTTTCAATTTCTGGCACTCCAAGTGCTGGCTGTCAAAAGTCATATTTGTCAGCAGTATCTAAAACAATATTTTGCACTACAAGTGGAGGGGGGCCTATACAGACAGAACCAAACTGCCTTTGTCCATTTCTATTAATATTGTACAGTCTATAACAGCTGACTTTTTCCGTATTTTCTACAAGTGGAGGGGGGCCTAAAGAGACAGAAACCAAACTGCCTTTGTCCATTTCTTTACCTATTTAACTATAAGTGTAGGGTGTAATATACATCCAAAGACGATGGCTGCATTGCCAATATGCATAGATGAAGAGGAAGACAATCTGGTTTGTGTGTAGAATTAATGAAGGCCTACCAGGAATTAAACTGTTTTTTTGATAATTTATTAGCTTTACAACTACATTACTTATCCAAGAAACAGGTGGAGCACTAAATTTGGTTCTTTTATGACCAAAAACATTGATTTTTGAACAAAATAGCAAAACAAAACCAAAACACGCAATGGCGGTTTGGCAAAACCAAAACACGATGGTAATCCAGATCCAAAACCAAAACACGGGGGTCAGTGAGCATCTATACTTGACACTAACATTACACTCTGCCCATGTAGAGTAATTTACATCTATATGCCGACCATGGGTTTACGGCAGTGGTCAGGGAACAGGGGTAAATTACCCCAAATAGGGTAAAAATGAAATTCCTGGGGGTAATGCTGCCGATTCACATGCTGTCAGTTGGATTGTAGACCCCTTTAAATGTGAAATTGCTGTTGTACCAGAAGAGCCTCCAGGGTTGGCAGAGGCACTTCTTGAGCTTCAATGCAATAATGAAGCACGTATTGCATTTAAAAACAAAGCAGATCTGTCATATTTTTGGATGTCAACAGCTGCAAAGGCTTTCAAAATTGCACATGAGGATGCAGTCAAAAAGTTGCTGCCTTTTGCAATAACCTACCTTTGCAAACAAGGATTTTCCACTCTAACGAACATAAAAACAAAGCAGGAAATCGATTGGATGCTGAAGACTGTATCCAAATTGCACTGACATCAAAATGCCCCAAAATTGATGCTCTTGTATCAAAAATGAAGCAACATCATGAAGCAAAGTTGAAGCTTTCAAAGAAATTTTGAATAGATTCAATAACATTTTGAATTTCAATAATTAATAATATATGATTTTCTTCTTTTCAAATCAAGGGGGTAACGTCGGCCTATCTAAATATATTTGGGGGTAAAAGGTAAAAAAGTTACCTGATCCCTGGTTTACGGTGAAACTTTATTTTGCCAGTCAGTGGTCCTTAACACCCCTAGTAATTCTTAAGATACTCTTGCTTGGTTTGGCCCTTTCGTGCCTGAATGTGGAACTCTTTGTAGGTCCTGCAAGGCTACCTCTCTTAGCCTGATTACGCCTGGTTACTAATCTCGCCCTCACTGACCCACCTATGTCTACATATCAACACCATCCGTTGTGATCTGTTTGCTTGACACAGTCCTGGACCTTACGTCTGAGCCAAGCTGCTTTGTTTGAAATCTATCCTTTGGTGTACATGATGGTCCTAAAAAAATTTAAGAATGCCAAACCCAATGTGCTGTAAACTACTTTAAACACTTGGTGAAGGGCAAGGAGAAGTAGTCCCCCTCTCCACAGGAGACTCCACCTCTCTTCAATTCTCATGTCCCCTTGTTACCTGAAACAATGGACTTCCTCGCAGCCTCTTCTGCCCATTTGGATTCTAATGCCCCCTGTCAGTACTATGCAACTTATGCTGACTAACCTCAATTTAGAGCTCTCTCCTACCATGTGAGCATCTATAGATCAAGGGGGGGAGGAGAAGTAGCTGTAAATAGATAAAGAAGGGCCGTAAATGTAGCCTATCTAGATTTTAGCAAGGCTTTTGACACTGCCCCACATCACAGACTGTAAAATAAAATCGAAAACTAGATTCTAAGATGGTTAAATGGATAATATCTTGGTTGCAGGATAGAAAACAGAGAGTTATAGTAAATGGAGTGCATTCACAGGAGGGAAAGGTGTGCAGCATGATAGACACACCAGCAGGGTTAAAACAAATGATCGATGATCTAGGTAGACTACAGGACTGGTCAAGAGAGTGGCAACTACAGTTTAATGCCAAAAAATGCAAATTCAAGCACTTGGGTCTCAAAACCCAAAGGCTAAATATAGTATTAATGGAAATATAATTGAAACTACTGAGGAAGAGAGGAATCTAGGAGTCACAATTTCAGGGTAAGCAATGTAACAAAGCAATGAGAAAGGCAAGTCAGATGCTTGGTTGCATAGGGAGAGGAATCAGTAGAAAAATGAAGAAGTAATAATGCCACTGTATAGGTCATTGGTACTGCCTAGAGATGTTCACTAACCCCGTGTCTTGGTTTTGATTTTGGATCTGGATTAAGTTCGTGTTTTGGTTTGGCAAAACCATCCTGTGTTTTGTTTTTGGATCTGTATTTTTTAGAAACATAGCTAAAGTATGCTAAAGTCACATAATTTTGCTCTTTTTTTTGTTCCTACTTTATTATTAACCTTAATAACACTAATTTCCAGTCATTTCCAGTCAATTTTGACCACCTAACAGGTCATAATATTATTCTCATCCACTTTCGGACAAAGACTGCAGCGAGCTGGCTGGATGCTAAACGACGAGCAACCACACAAACACACAGCAGTTCATAGCACATCTAGAAAACATTGACACACAGCAGTGGCAGAAAAGAAAAGTGGTGCAAGATGGAATTGTCCTTGGGCCCTTACCCACTCATTTGTAAGATATTGAAAAGGACATGTACAGTTTAACAAAGCAAGCACTCCAGCGACAAGCAGTGCCTCTTTTGTGGCTGAATTGCTTAATATGTTTGGGCCCCCAGAAAACAAGCTACCAATAGCTTATCAGCCTTAATCCCAACAGTGCTGTCAATGAACTCTACATTATTAAATCATGTCTCCTCGTGCTGCATCTTAAACCCCCTTTCCTCTCTGGATATCTCCCTCTCATCGCTGAAGAACTGCCAACTTATGCAGACACAGTAAAGAATATTACAACTGGAGTGACATTACATCTGCTTCAGACAGACTGTGACACGGAACATATGGGCAGCATGGAATCGGTCATGTTGGAATATGCTGCATTGAACAGAGATTTAAACCAATATTTAGATGCAGTTGAGGATACCGTACTTAAATTCAAACGGGACCCACCGGATGAGATCCCGGATTGAAGAGAGCTTGTACATGAGAGAAACACTGCGCTTCAGGAGAATAATACAGAGGAGGCCCTGAGGCAGGAGGATAAATATGTCCAGTGTAAAGAACAGCTAAAAGACCTGAGAAAACAAATGGGTGTGTCACTGGCCACTGCAGACGAAGCTTTGGAAGATGAAGATGAGGAGATCGCCGTCACCCTGAACACTCCTATAACACAGTTGGAGATGGTGGATCCAGTGAAAAACACAGTATGTGGTCACATGTACGAGAGAAAAGCAAGTGAAAGGATGATTGAAAACAAACTTCAGCACTTATAGCAAATATAGGTAACATTGGCACACAGCAGTAGCTGACAGGAAAAGTGGTGCAAGATGGAATTGTCCTTGTGACAATTCCATCTAAAAAAGGACATGCAACTGTAACAAACCAAGCACTTCAGCGACAAGGAGTGCTACTTTTGTGGTTGAAGTGTCTTGTGAGGGGCCCAAACAAACCAAGCAAGTCAACAATGAGCTTAAGACAGCTAAGGTAACAGTGCTGTTAATGAACTCTACAGTGGCAAGAATTTGTTATCTTAAGCCTCATCCTCACCCTCATCAGTGTGTACATCATCCTAACACAATATTAATTCATCCCCGCATGAAACCACCATTACAGAAGTCTCTGTAACAAAACTGTAAAAATAAAGCTTTATCCTTTTTAAAGAAAAATAATACATCTTTAATAAAGATGAAACTTTACTTTAGAAAAACATAAAATTGCCAACATGCCATTTTACCCAAAAATTAATAAGCATTTCAGCATCAGCTAGCTTCCTTCTCTCAGCTAGATCCCAACACCTGCAATCTATATTGTCATCATCCTCACCCTCATCCGTTTGTACATCATCCTCACACAATATTAATTATTCCCCGCTGGAATCCACCATTACAGAAGTCTCTGTAATTTGATTTGAATGCCAGTAAAGGCCTTCCTCGTGGAATTTATAATTCATTTTGATGAACATCATCTTTTCCTCATTTTAAAGACGTAGCCTCCTATGCCAATTGACCACAAGGTTCTCAGCTGTGCTGAAAATCCTTTCCGAGTACACACTGGAGGTAGTTGCAAAGTGAGTTTGTACATGGCTTTCCGAATTGCCTTTTTTTCCCCCCAGTATGTAAAGGGACTGTCTGATGTGTCAATTTTTACACTGTCATTAAAATAATCCTTCACCAATCTTTGGATGTTGATACAGGGATCAGTTGGCATTGCGACAGCGGTGCTACGATTTTTGTGCAATTCTTTTAGACCAGACCAGATATAAAAATGTTCTGCTGAATCATCTGTATCATCCTTGGGTCTCTTAGAAAAGCTTAGTTTTTTTCCTAGCAGCAGTAGCCTGAGACACTGAAGGAGGGGACGCCATCGTGTCAGGTACCACTGCAGCTGTCAACTTGCTCAACAGGAGCTCATTGCATCTCTTGTGATCTGGGACAGTTGGAAATAAAGAGAAGTCATAGCTCTTGAACCTAGGATCAAGCATAGTCACCATAATGTAGTGATCCGATTTCCAGAAGTTGATAACTATTCGATCCTGGAGAAGCGATTAAAGTACTTCATCTAAAAGTCCGACATACGCAGTTTCTTTGTTTCATCACCGCCTTCAATTTTTCAAGGTGCTTTTCCAATAAGTCTAATCACTTTGCTCATGCTAGCAGTGTCTGAACTCACTTCACAGGTGACTACTTCGAATCGCTATTTTCCACTGCGCTGGACTAAAATACATTCCTTTTCCTTTCCCAATGTTATGGCTTGTGGATTAAGCGTGGATGGCTTTTCGCTGTTCCTCCATCCTCACAAGCAAATAAATTGTGGAATTCCACCTCGTTACCACCTCTTGCTTCAGTTGGTGGCAGGGCAAAATAAATTGTTCCTGCAGCTGCTGCAATTTACTATATGCTGTTGCAGAATGCAGAAAACATCCCGAAATTTTTCGGCCCACAGACAGAATCTCCTGCACGTCGCTGTCATTTTTCAAAAAGCTTTGTACCACCAAGTAGATTGTGTGAACAAAACATTTCACCGCACTGTAATGCTCTCACAATATTGAGAGTCCAAACAGGATAAGCCATGTTGCAATGACATCCCTTAGTTTTTCAAACAGGTTGTTATTGGCATGCCTCTTAGTGAAGCCGCTGATACACAGAGTAGCCTGCCTGGCATTATTGGGTACATGCTGCTGCTGTTTCTGCTGCTGAAGGCAATTCACCAACTTATTATATGACTGTCACAGTCATATAATCTTTAGTTTTCCCAGTTTCGCTTGTCCACATATCTGTGGTTAACTGTACATGAAAAAACAGTCAGTATTTAACTTATGTAAAACATAAAACTAGTTTGCACCCCTTGCATTGTAACATGGTTTTGTCCAGGAGACTGAAATAAGATACCTCTTCTTTTAAGATCCTTAATGAATCAGGCCCTTTGTCTTCTCTTTCTTTCCAACTGACCAGAGATCAAGAAATGCAGTGAGCTCCCAATGCAGTGAGTTCCTAGTCAGCAAGCTGACAGCTCAAGTGGTACCTGACACAACAACTCATCCTCCCTCAGTTTCTCTGGCAATTGCTGCTGGGTAAAATCTTAGCTTTCCCAAGACACCCAGTGGTGATGCATATAAGTCAGCCCAACATTTTGACATTTGGTCTGGTGTAAAAGAATTGGCTAAAAATCGTGACAGCTCTGTCGTAAAATGAACTACAAATTCCACGGGAAAGGCCCTTACCGGCAATTACAGGTGGGGATGAATTAGTATTGTGTGAGGATGATGACAGTGTAGATTGCAGGTGCTGTGATCTAGCTGAGAGAAGGGATCTATCTGATGCTGACATGCTTGTTAATATTTTGGGTAGAATGACATGTTGGCAATTTTATGTTTTTTACAATAAACTTTCACCTTTATTAGAGAGATGTTTTTTTCTTTAAAAAGGTGCAAGCTTTTTTTTTACATTTTTGTTTCCCTGACTTAAAACCACTATGCACTTGAAAATAGGCTTTAGCATATGATGCAGAGGGATTAGCATAATCATGACTGAGACTGGAGAGTGACAAGAACAGTATTACTGAACACTGGAGAGTGACAAGAACAATGTTGACCCACGGTGCTATGAATCACGGTCTGAAAAATGGAAGTAGGGTGCAAAATATACATTTTTTTTTTTCCCTGAGGAAGCCCCCGATGGAGGGGTGAAACGCGTTGGACACTTGTTTTTATTATTCTTTGCAAGAAGAGGATACAGTACATTTTTATTAACTTTTATACTTCATAGCGTTGCTGCATATCCCCACTGCTCGAAACCGGAAGTGCGGCACTTGGAACGCAGGCTTGCGTTCCAGAATACAGGAAGAGAAAGTGAGCTCACTGAATCCAGTTACAGTCGGCGGTGCACCGTTTCCGGAGAGAGAGAGAGAGCCTCCATTCCTAGCCCCGGAGGGCTTTACAGACTTACAAACTTAGATACCCGTTTTTGAGACTTATCCAGAGGTAACTTTTATCCTTCCATCTACATTGCTGGAATTGTAGTTTTTACTGGCTTACATCATTACTGTTTTTTATTTTTTGCTGTTTGAACTATACTTCCCCTGGTTTTTTGTTTTTTTTTCCTTCTTTGTCATACATATATAATGGATTATTTTTAGCTATCATATAGGGATATATCTATTAAACCCTTCTGGTTATTTCCAGAGTGCCTACTGTTGTCATTATATTATTATCGTTAGTTCTGCTATATTTTGCACCCTACTTCCATTTTTCAGACCGTGATTCATCGCGCCGTGGGTCAATATTATGGTTTTTGGATTATAGTTCATTGGGAAGTTTGGAATTCGTCCCACACAGACCCACATTGGCAGCTTTACATTTTCTTAGAGCAGCGCTGTTATCCCTATACCTTTTTTATCCTATATACAAGAACAATGTGACTGGAGACTTGAGAGTGATAAGGACACTGCCACCTCTCCTGTTTATGTATGAGCTATGGCACAGTAGAATGTCACTTGAGACTTTTAAGAACACTGCCAGCACTACTTTTTGAAATTCTGTTTCAGCACTAATTACTGTTACCTCTCCTATTTCTGCGTGAGAATGTCACTGGAGCCTTTGAAGAACACTGCCAGACCTATAATTTGTCTTTCAACACTGAAAACTGCCACCCCTCCTTTTTCTGTTTTAGCTATGACGCTGCCCAACTGCACTGAAGACTGCCAACAACCCTTCTACCCCTTCTGTGTCTCTCTGTGAAATGGTGCTGGATCTCTGTGTAGCACGGTACTTATACAATCCAAAATTTGCAATATCCGACGACACAGCAATGACGGTTTGCCTCGTTTTTAAGTTCTTAATATGTATAGTTTGGAGCAGAGAAGGGAACGGTGGACATGATTGAAACTTTCAACTATATCAAAGGTTTTAACAAGGTAAAGGAGGGAAACATTCTTTAAAGGAAAAGAAGTATTATAACACGAGGGCATGCAATGAAACTCGAGGGAAGTAGGTTCAGAGGAAATTTGAGGAAAAACTACTTCACAGAAAGGGTAGTGGATAAATAGAATAGCCTCCCATCAGAAGTCGTAGAGTATAATATAATAGAGCAATTTAAACACACTTGGGATGGGCAGAAGGATAACCTTCCAAAAATGAAAGGATCAACTAGAGTTTGAGGTTACCATAGGTTAAAAGTTGGGCAGACTAGATGGGCCAAGCAGTTCTTATCTGTCATCAAATTCTATGTTTTTATGTTAAAGAACTCAAGGGTGAAGAAGGGGACCGCACTAACCATCTGGAAGAGAAAATGGGCAAATTGGTGGCATTCCACAAAGGTCTAAAGGACGCCCACGACACCCTCCGGCAAGAATTAGAATCTCTTAAAGATAAGATGGTGAATATGGAAGACTGCTCTAGGCAAAGTAATGTCAAAATCAGAGGCATACCTGACTTGGTGGTTAATGAAGATCTTCATTCATATGTTGTGACACTCTTCTGCAAACTGCTTCCATCAGCTACGGACTCTGACTTTCTAACTAATAGAGTGTATAGACTGGCCAAACCTAGGGCATCTACTGTTTCCTCCCCCAGGGACACACTCTTTCTGATGTACTTTTTTCATGTGACAGCCAGAGCAGCTAAAGACACAGAAGTTCTCTCCAACATTCAAATGTTCCCTGATTTTCCTCAGCCAATATCCTCAAAAGCTGATCATTTCATGTTTTCACTACAGCGTTGCGGGGAAATTATATCTTCTAACGCTGTGGTTCCCAGTGAAGTTTATCATACAGAAAAACAACTCTACCCATGTTATATCTACTCCTAATGAGCATGCCAGACTACTTAAAGGTTGGGACATCATCTGTGCCCCCAACAGCTTCTAGTCTTGTACCCGAATTCCTGCTGAGTGGTCCACGGTGGGACAAGACTGATCTAGATGCGTAGCTGTTCAAGACCCTACATTCTCTCTCTCTTTTTTTCAGGTACATCAATGGGAGACAGCCTCATGCTACCCATCTCTTCTGCTTCCGAGAACTTGCCCTGGGGTTACGGAGACTCGCACCGTGAGATTTGCTTGCTGACCCTCAGATACCCTTTCCTATATTTTGGAGTTCGCTTTATCACTGGGAAACTCTCTCCATTTCTCTGGCTTCGATTCCTTGGACTTAGACTCCCTTGGATGTGCCTTCCTCTCAATAACTTTGAATAGTTGTGTCATTTGCTATTTCTTCATCTCGCCTTACCAGTTATCCCTATAGATTCCAGTTGACTATAGTTACCTATCTGTTATCACTACAGCTCACACTATGTTCTTTTCATAGGTTATTCTATTATTTTATGTTATTTAACTATTTGTATACTGATGCTCGGTCAGGTGGGAGTACAGTCTGTAGGAGCATATTTTCAGGCTGTTATACTCCCTGATCGACTTGATATGGGGTGCATTGTTTTCCCTCTTTGTATATTTTACTGTGTATCTGTCATCTTCATACTCTACTTCTAGGTTTATATGCACTTACTAGGTTATTTGCATCATAATATTTTCAATGTTATATCTTGCAATTCTCCTAGTACACATGCTGATAAGTCTTATTGTGTTATATGTGATCCTCCTACCTATATTGGGGTGTTATGGTTCACATTAGGCTCTACAGGTTGTCTTACTTTGCTATCCTTTGTTTCTTAGACATTGGGGGGGGGGAGGGGGAGGTGCTGTCTATGCAAGCTCCACGTCCCCAAATGTTACCCCTTTTGCCAATTTCCTTCCAATGCGGAAAATGCGCTAACCCAATTTCTGGGTTATTTCATTTCACCCCACCCTTGCTGCCCTCTCACACCAATCTTTCCAGCCTCTAGACTTAAGAAAGCAAACGCTTATCTTCTGCAGGAACTTGAATCTAAACTTTCAACCCTAGAAGCCCATTATAAATCCTGCCCCACTCCTGGACTGAAAATTGAATTGACCCAATTTAAACAACAGTTTCAGAAACTTCTTCTGGCCCGGACCCTTGGAGAAACACCTCCGATGATCCACGGCCTGTAGGGGCTTTAACCTCCTGGGGACAGACCACAGTCTTTGCCTATTTACTGATGACATCATCCTATTTGTGTCCAGCCCTGAGACATTGTTAGTGTTGGTACACCAAATATTGGGCAACTATAGCCGGCGTCTTATTAGAAACTAACACTACCAAAACGGATGCCTTCCCCCTCTTCAACTAGACTCCTTGGCCTGCCTAAAAACATGTTTCAAATATGCTTGAAAGGAGAATTCCATTTCTTACCTAGCAATCCATATCCCTTCCAAAATGTCTAAAGTGTTTGATATCAATTACCCACCACTAATTGCTCAGCTCACTAGGCTGTCTACCTCTTGGATGGGCTATGAAATTTCCTGGCTGGGTAGAGTGGCTTCCCTATCTCTTACCAAGGAAGTTTATAGATGTACTCCACTCACTTTTGCTTAAATATTTCTGGAGAGGCAAGTCTTCCTGATTATCTTTTGCTTGAAAGACTCTGCCTAGGAGACAGGGAGGTCTTGCCTTACTGAATTTGGTTAAGTACCAAGAGGCATGTTTAATTTCCCAAGATTAGGGACTGGGTGCTCCCTGTCCTTCATAAGCCCTGGGTTGACTTGGAACAAGCCTTGTACCCCTCCTTCCCTATCATGGATCTGATATGGCTCCCTAAATCACAGAGACCGTATTCCCCTCACTTCCCATCCTCCATTCTGAATGCTCTTAAGGTCTAGACTGTAGGGTCCTCCAAAGATTTTGCCCCGACTGGAAATCTCTGTTTATGTAGTGTTTCCAAGCTTATCCCTGACTTTGATATATCCAGATGGTGCTCTGAGAGATCTCCTCTCTTACACTTAGTGCTGTCTCTGCTCCTTTACGCATCTGTAGGAAAAACTTTTATAAGTACCTGCGGTTGCAACACTGGTTCGCTGACCTTCTCCGTCATGACTGCCCTCTGAGACTTACCCTGCCTCTGATATTTCCGAAATTGACTAGGGGCAATAACAAAGGGGATCACGTTATGGTATCAACACTTGACCTGTCTCACAGATGTACCCAAACATGCTTCCCAGTGCAAATGAGAGTCAGACCTTAATATTTCTTTTTCCCTAGCCCAATTGGAATACATCTATGGTAACCTCTCTAAAATATAAAAAAAAAGTGCTAGGAAATGTTTCTGAAGTTTTTATATAGGACCTGTCTTACCCTGGCTCGACTACAGAAGATGCGGCCTGATAACTCAAAACTATGTTGTCGCAATTGTGGTACCTGGGCGACATTTTCCATATGTTCAGGACATGTCCATTTATCCAGCCACTCTGGTTAGAGAAATTCGAATTAGCAAAAAAATTTACCTCATTAACATTAGCCCCATCTCCACTTATTGCCCTCTTTCACTTATATCTAGACCAATTAGCAAAACATCACAGGTATATATGGGGACACATCATTACAGCTGCTAGGGTGATGATTGCACAACTGGGGAAACATCCTTCCCTTCCTACTACCCATAAAGTTATTGCCTAAGTACAATTTAGTTTCGAAATGGAGACAGTCAGTGCACCTTATTCTACGGCATCATCCTTTACCTTAGTTAAATGGATGGCCTGGCATGAGTTTACTACTGATGGCAAAGACTCTGTACTCCTGTGTCCATCAATATCAGCTGACCCTTCTATGTATACTTTGCAATAGTGCTTATCTCTGGTTCTTTTCTGTGACCATATCACTTATTGACTTTTTTTTTCCTGCGTATGTGGTTAATTTATATCCTCTGGTGTATTCTGTTCTGTCTGCTCCCCCCTTTTTTTTCTGTACCACTTCACAAAAATACACATCTCTAGAGGGAAACCTAGTTCACACATACTTGAAATACAAATCAAGGTGAAGAACACATCCACATTATCCAGGTAAAGAAATACCAAATTTTACAGATACTCAAACATCATAAAGGGTATTACACAGAGCACACATAGTTTATGGAAAAGATACTCAAGCACCCGCCTACTTTCAAAAGGGCCTCAGGAACCTGAAAATATAGTAAAATTAAAGTGCTGTGAGACAACTAGCAACAATTTGACAGATTGCAGATGTCTTGATGGAAAAAAATAGTTAGCACTAAGCTTACATCAATGAGGAGTGAGAGTAATTTGCCACTGAAATTGGGCATTAGTTTGGCGTTTCTAGAAAAACTGCAGCTACTAGCAGTAAGTAGTGTTACAATCCTAAAATACTAGTACAAATATAGTACTAGCTTTGATTAAAGTACTTAGCTTTGATTAATAATCTGATACATAAATAAATAATTCAGCATGGAGGCCCCACAACATTCAACAAGCATATTAATCTAAGTATAACATTATATCTAATGTTTGCATAATAATCATTATATAGTTATTGCTTATTCAACAAGACAAAATACAGTACACCTAAATATTCACATACATTGTCTGTCAATTCAATATTACCTTGGGATGGCAAACATTCATTATTTTTTGCCTTAGAAAACTAAGAACTCTTAACTCAATCCACTTCTTATTATCACTATAACAATTATTTTCTCCAATGACTGCAATGCATTGTCCTAATTAGGCTGCCTTTTTTTTTTTTATAACAAAACACTCACTTCAGCCCAGCGCCAGCTACTACATATAATCTCTGATGATCCAAACAGAGTCTCGCCCAGTCCTCAGTTGACTCCACCTTAAAAACATTGCCAGAATACGCCCTTTTCTTACTCAACATGCTACCAAAACTCTTATCCATTCTCTCATCATCTTCCGTCTTGATTATTGCAACCTCCTGCTATCTTGCATACCTGACACCCACATATCCACACTTCAATCCATCCTAAATGCTGCTGCAAGACTGATTTTCCTCTCTCATCATCCACTTCTGCTGCACTACTTTGCAAATCCCTACACTGGCTCCCTGTGTCCTCCAGAATCCAATTAAAATTATTCATCCTTACCTACAAAGCCCTCAACAACAACACTACCCCTGCATATATCGCAAATCTCATATCGAAATACTCTCCCTCCTGTCCTCTTAGATCTACCTCTGACCTGCGACTTGTCTCGTCTCTGGTAATCGCCTCTCACTCCCACCTACAAGACTTCTCCCATGCTGCTCCCCACTTATGGAATTTCCTAGCATGCTCAATTAGACTTTTCCACAGCCTTCAATTCTTTAGATACCAAACCCATCTCTTTTTTAGAGGTGACCTTATCCCTGACCTTGTCCCTGATAACACTATTCACACTAATGCACCCTCACAACTGTCCCAATCTTCACTCTGAACCACATTTACTCCTCTTGTTTCAGCTGTGCCCTCTTCTTATTTTTTTTCATATCTGTGTTTATTTTGTCTACCTTGTATATACCTGTTTTATGTATGCATTCCCTTCTATATGTACTGTAAATTACAGTGAATTTGTATTAATCAAATCAATTATATCAAAAAGTATGATGAATTTTCACTGGTCTAATCGCTACTGGGTACTGTTGGCACAATAAGTAAAGCGGCAACGCTGTATGAATAATTTGGGGGCACTGCTAGTACAATCGGTATGGGTGCAATGATCATATATGCAATATGGGTGACAAAGCTGGAATAATCAGAATAGGGCACTACTTGCAAATACTATATGTGACATGTATGGCATTCACTGTTGCTATCATATGTGGGGCCTCACTGGTATATTATATGTGGGAACTTTTGAAGTCAGGGATGTGGGGCAAAACTGCTACCCACCTAATGGCCGTATCTAGTCTTAATTATACCCTTATAGAATAAATACATTACTGAGGAGGTATGTGACATTAACCTCTCTAGGAATCTGCAGAAAATGACTTCCAACTACAGTTTAGCAGATATTAATCAGACACAACCCCAAAACTAGTTTAATTTTCAAACTTATTACTCATACTTTATGAACATGAAGACACAATGGGCCTATTTATCAAAGCCTCCCAGCTTTTAAATTCTGTGAAAACTGCTGATTTCGCAAGATCATAGCATTATTTGGTATCGGAGCTATTTATTATACATGTATATTCAGTCAAATTCCATTAGCTTCAGCTGTCCCCTTAGTTGTCCATAGAAGATGAAACGCCATATTTAACAAGCTCCGAAAAGCTTAGCTCTGACTATGGCATTGGCAGCTCTTGCCTATGTAAAGAGCCATTGGGGAGTGTAGAAGGATCTCTTCTGATCCCTTCCCTTACTCAGTGAATAAAGCTGAGACAGAAACTGGAAGTAGAGTCTGTAATGAAAGATGTATCCTTGTAAATCTGTCTTCGCTAGGACAACCATTTATCGAAGGCACTGTCCCGGCCAGACTACATTAATAAATTGCTCCCTTATTCCATTTCTGATCTCTGTGCTATGTGGCAATAAGAAATTATAAGTAACAGGGAAAAATTGTGGACTATCATAAATAAGCCCCAATATCTTTAGAGAACAGGAAAGATATTACCTCTTAGAGTTTAATCAGATGTCAGAATGTATCAACTATGTACCCTGGATATACTGTATGAAGTCAGTCAGTATAATTATCATTTAACTTAATCAGCCAAACTTGTAATCACTATATGTCAGTATCATTTAGGCTAATAAGCAAGAAATGAAGAATAGTAATGAATTTTACCATGAAAGGGGAAGTAATCTCAATAATAATATTAAAGAATCGCTATTCTAAAGAAACAAATATACAATGTTTACCCGTAGTTGAACGTCTAATGCTTTTACTAAAATTACCAACCTGTTTTTACTATAGCACAAAGAATGTTAGTGGAATAAGCAGATATCATCTTTGCTTTGTATACAGACATAGAAATATAGAGAATAATACATTTAGATTATGATGAGAAATTGACAACCAGCTGAACAATATACACTGTGTAGCTTAAAACGTATCAGAACTCTTATTGCAGAAAGAAAAGAGCCAGTTCAGAAGGCTCACACTCACTTCATGTTTACTGTTGCAGGGACCATAGTTATTGAGGAGTAGAACCAACTGTCTACCAGCAGCAAAAAATAAAGATGAGTGTCTGTCAAATATTTTGAACCTCACAGGTACATAAGCAAGGTTGAACAACTACCTTAATACCATACTTGCCAACTCTCCCTGAATGTCAGGGAGACTCCCTGAAATAGGGGTGATCTCCCTCACTCCCTGAAGAGTCTGGCATTCTCCCTGATGCTGAGCCAGTGCAAGACATGGTTGACGTCGCCATCTGTGTCATAATGACACAGTTCAGAAATTGTGTCCTATGTCCATGTATTGATGCCTGTGGAGGTGGCCATTTTCATGGAGACCAAGATTTAATCATAGACTGACAGGTAAGACAACATGGCTTCAGTAATGGAGACAGAAATGTAAAAGACACTTCAGTCTCTAGAGATTCATTAGCTGCTTTTCTTTAACGAATAGTTGCCTATTCTCCCGGAATGTCCAGGAGACTCCCGCATTTCTGGGAGACCTCCCGGGAGAGCAGGGCAACCTCCCGGCTCTTGCCCCGCAATAGATAAGTGGTGGGAGGCGGGACTTAATGACGCAAATATCACGTCATCTTAGCTCTGCCTCCTGCTGTAATTGGCCAAAATTGTTATAATCGTTTAGGGGCGGGGTCAAAATGATGCGATTTGTCAAGCCCTGTCCCCGCACAACCACATCCACCGGAATCTCCCTGAAGCCAGCAAGGTAAAGTTGGCAAGTATGCTTAATACTGCAGTAACACATCAGATTACACATAAGGTATTCTATGTGCCACTTCTAATCCCAAACTGATATAAAAAATAGCCTTACTGACAAGAAGTAGAGTTACAGGGGGTCCTGGCCAAGCAACTAACTGCCCAAAGACATATAATGCTAACAATAAAACATAAACTTTGGCTGGAGTCTCACCAGTTGAAAAGAAACAATGTATGTTTAGTAGTATGGAATAGGGGTCAGATCAGTGTGGGACAGTACTGCCTGAGGAGAGAGATGGTCCCACTAGCACTGGAACCAGAAGCATATTGCAACAAAAATAAAAAGACAACTCTTACACAGGTATGTTGAGCCAGAAACATCTCAGCTGACTATCATCACTATCAGTTCATAACTTACACTAGTGATTAAGCACCCGCTAGTTTCCAATCTCCTGACAAGAACATCTGTGTCTGAGTCTCAGTCTGCATAAGTTGCATTTGTTCCAACATGCCCTAACAATTCCTCCGTCTTGCCTCTTCCATCATAAGGGGCCGCAACTGTCCGTAAGCGCAATATGCAACTTAGCCTACATATAGCCGCAAATGTAACTAGTGGTTTGTGGGCATAGACAACATACCCTTGACAAAGACTCAGAAGGAAATTGAAACGCGTTGGTTTTATCTGTAGACACGACGGCAGCCATATGAGATGAGACTGCGGTGACCGGAACTTATTCACACTAATCTGATTCATGTTTGTATTTTCTGTCATTTGGTATGGGTCTCATTTTTATTTACATGTAGACCATGTTTTAATAAAAGGTGAAACACTAGATTGTTTCTCTTTACCTTTTATGGTATTCACATATATGATTCTCGTGGAGCGGACAGGCGGGATGATGGATTTGATGTGCCCATTGCTGGAAGTGTAACGTGTTTCAGCTGAGACATCAGTCTAATACAGAAGTTTAGAAGGAGGAATTCCACACTTCATTTGTTTGGGACATGTACCTACATGTACCTTGTAAGCATACATCCATTGGGGTGTGAAGCAGAAGGGGGAACACGGGTGATTGGTGGTGTACCTTCATATCAAGACACGGATCTCCCCATATTGTTCACAACCCCTTTATATACAAAACTGTATTGTGCTATGAGAAGCTCTGTTTGTTTTTAGTGTACATAAAAGATACCAACTTCAAAGAAAAACATATTATTGGCTTGAAGCATAGTGCGCTTCATGTATGTATGATATTTTTGTCATAAAAAGCAGTTTATGTCTAACTCTACATGAGCTTCACAGTATCGGAGAGAAATTCAGCAGGGACTAATAGGAAGGGAACTAGGTATAGGTCAGGAAAGGGTATAGCAGAGGAATATAGGAGACATTGTTGATAATATGAACAGAACGTGTTGACAAGATCTAAAATATATTTCATTCAAATAGTTTTGATATACACAGCAATTCCCATTTGCATACACCTGATAGTTAACATTTCAAGATAAAACATAAATCAAAAATTCTTGTATACAATCACAGAATATATTTGGGTCTTTCCTGTGTTTATAAGGTGTACATTCTTCTTTGTAAAGGGTCCTTCAAAAAAAACTTGTAACGTCTGGGTTCTTTTAAGTGTCTTTAAATTAATATTTTATTTTTGCTATTGATATTTTTTTATCAATTATATTTCTTCAATCAATCTTTACCTTTCTAGTATTTTTTGTTATATTTCAGCCGTTATGGATAACACAGCGTTTGCCTGCCATCACTGTAAGGAAACCCTATATGGTAAAAAATATACAGTTAAAGAAGACAATCCTTACTGTGTCAAATGCTTTGAAAGCCTTTATTCAAATATATGTGAAGGATGTAAGAAGCATATTGAATGTGATTCTAAGGTAAATACTTAAACTGTGCAAAAATCCCTTAAGTATTTGTGTTAAGTATTTTTCTGTAATAGTTGTTGACTGTTCCCACAGCTATAAAAATGAAAGAGCCATTGTTGTTTCTTTTGTATTTGTTGGCATTTTTTACTGCACAACCTAGTAATGTTTAAATTAACTGACATTTAATACAGTAAATAAGATATAATTTGCACATATATTTTTTTACAGCATATTTTACATAAAGTATAAAAAATTAATTAAACAAAAGAAAAGTATCAAAAGCTTATGAATTGGCCAGACTTAATATGTCTCAATTGTCCTATTAATATCTCTTGTATTTCAACTAAATAGCTGTAGAGAGAGCCTAAATTTGATACATTTGAGACCCATTAAATTCAATGATTGTCAAAAAATAGTTGCTTGTATTTTTTAGAGATGCTCAATAAGACAAATGGAAATGTTGTAAAATTAATTAGCATGTAAAACCGCTAATGAATACTCGTGGTCAAATTAGCCTAAAAACAGTATTTCTTAAAAGTCATTACTAAAAAAAATTGCTTAAAAAAAATACAAAACATACATATTGCACAGTGGACATAGTTAGTAACGTGCCATTTAATGCTAACCCCTATTTCAGACATTTTTATAAATGTAATTGGATTGAAGACCAGACAAGATGTAACTATTTCACTTTTTTGAGTAACAGTTCTATGCCAGAAATTAGCCTTTAGTTGGTGCAGTTAAAAAAAGTGCAAAAACAGACAGTAAATAATGAATGAAAAGTGTTACAATTTACTGGGGACATTTGTATAAATTAAGTAACCCAAAGCAATTAATTACATTCTGTGAATTTACTGTAGTACAGTTTAGAAAATTAAATGAAAAATGTGACTGTTTGTTATGGATTTTGCTGGCCACACATTGTCCCATCCTGCCATTTAGCCAGATCACCAGAATATTATCCCATTTAGCTACATATGTAGGTGTCCAAACTGGGCAAGATACATTTTAGAACTCAATACTGGCTGTAAAATGACTGTACACACAGACCAATAGCACTTACCTTCCAGACAAATTTACCAACATGCCTAATAATCCAAGAAAGCTCTATCAAACTATTATAGGGCTTCGGGCCCATTTTGGGCCATACATGCTGCAATGCGGTGCCATTTGCTCAATATCATTGACCCCTTCACACCATGTGTGATTAGCTTTAAAACCACATTTTTCTTTTGCAACAATTTATAGAAGTGCAATTATATTTCATTCATTCAGATTAAGGTATCAATTTATATATTTCATCTATTTATGTTTTATGTAATACAATAATCTCAAATATGCTGTTCAAATAATGACATATTTTACCAAATTCCAGTTGTATTGTACTTAAAAGCACCAGATACACATTTTTATTTGTTCATCCACATTAACTAAAGTTTATTTATCTTCAAGGACTTTGCCTACAAAGAGAGCCACTGGCATGAAGCGTGTTTCAAGTGCGTCAAATGCAATTGTTCCTTGGTAGAGAAGCCTTTTGCTGCCAAGGATGAGCTCCTGTTGTGTATTGAATGCTACTCTAATGAGTATTCGTCAAAGTGTTTCAACTGCAAGACCACCATAATGCCTGGTAAGTAATTGTACAAAATGTTTCATTCACTAAATAATGACAGCGAACACATTTACATCAATAAGTTAATATGACATGTTAAAGTCTAATTGAGATAAAATGGAAATGTGCACTACTGGATTACACTACAATAGTATTATAAAACCACAGGTTATTGGCACAGATTTAAAACATACGTCAATGGCTTAGTAATTGTATTTAAACTAATGATTTCTTGTTGTTGTCATCAGTTTTAGCTATAGAACAAGCACTAGAGTATTTCAGACATTAGCAATATGTGGTATGTGAAAGAGGGAGAAACTTTTTCCACAAGGCATTTAGGGGTATATTTACTAAACTGTGGGTTTGAGAAAGTGGAGATGTTGCCTATAGCAACCAATCAGATTCTAGCTGTCATTTTGTAGAATGTACTAAATAAATGATAACTAGAACCTGATTGGTTGCTATAGGCAACATCTCCACTTTTTCAAACCCGCAGTTTAGTAAATCTAGCCCTTAATCTTTATAAGATAAGATCAGGAGACCAAAGTGGCAGCTCTCGTATGGATCTAGTAATAACAAAGCAACTTTGGGTTATAGGGCATAGGCAAATAGGATACTGTATAGGGAGAAATTAATAGTGCATCTTAGATTAACGAATTATGGTATCACCTATGTTGTCCTGCAGAATAAAAATGTATTTTAGGAGGCTTAGGACTGTACCTTAGTTGGTTCCACTGACAGCAATGAATACTGTTGAAAACTGAGCTTATTAGAATGAGTTCTTTGTACAGTTCGTACTGAGAAGAAATGTTATCAGATGGGACACAGTCAATGACTGATACTGATTCTTTATCTTTCTGTAGCCTCACACAGCAAAGCTAGTACTAAATACCTTACATGGTGATAATGAAATGATTGTTTTGATAGGGGCGCACTAGTGACTTTTACTCTGCGTTTAGGTTGGTGCAAATCACAGTGGTAAAATGCTTCAAATATGTCGCCATATGCATTCAGTAACCTGGTCTCACAATCTGCTGTCACCCAGCAGAACAAATGCGATCGGAGAATACAACTCTATTGAAAGTTATGGTATCTCAAATATACCTAACACACAGATGATAAGTTTGCAATTTGTAGTACTTGTTTCAAAACTCAAAATCACTTCAAAACACTAAATATTAAGAGGACAATTTTTAGCAGCTATTTGAAATGTCAGAAAATCTCTCAACCAAAGTGCATACAAATAAACTCTATAATATTTGCCCAATTTCATTGAAAAGCAGCAAGGTAGTCAATCACATTTTTATTGTAGTCCAGCTGATGCACAGGTGACACTGTATGCTAATACAGATCTGTTTACAAAGAAAACATGTCACAAAATGTAGAAATAAGGTAAAGCAAAAGAAGCCATTATGTAATTGTAACTATGACCCATAAACATGACATGTCTTTTTCAAATTGTAGGTTCTCGAAAAATGGAGTACAAGGGGGGTAACTGGCATGAAACTTGCTTTGTCTGCCAGAGTTGTCAGCAGCCTTTAGGAATCCAACCATTTATTCCCAAGCTCTCCAGCCTATTTTGTGTACCATGCTATGAGAAACAATTTGCGACTCAGTGCAAATCCTGCAAAAAGGTAAACAGTTAAGAGTTGTATTTCTATATAACTTCTCTTGAATTCTCCAGGGACATTTCATGAAAAGAAGAATATACTTCTCTACAGAAACAACTAAAAAGTCAGTCAGCCATATTAATGAGGATACATTAAAATAAAATTGCATTGATAAAAAAAAATAGTGTATCTTTGTTTTTTATAGGGGGGGGGTCTCCATACCATGGTAGCTCTATAGTGCTAGTTCACTTTAATGTAATTGTACAATATATTAAACACTACAGCTGAAGTAAAATTATTTTGTACTGAATACTTTTTGCTCTGTCTCTTAAGGCCATAGATGTGCACAGCACTTTTCATTAGGGTGCGCACCCAGGAAAATCTAGAAAGGGATACTCTGTGCTGCAGAGGTGGCACATCTAGCACCTCTTAGGAACGGTGAAAATATCGGACATTGCCGAAATGTTCACATTAGTTATCAAATAAACTCTTATGTTGCTTCTGAGTTCAGAGTAGGTAGCTCAGGTGTAAAATCAGAATCAAAACCAAGGTCAGGGACAGGCAGCAAAGGTACAAAATTAAGTAATGAGGCAGAGGATCATGGTCAGAGTAAACAAATATAGTCGAGCAAGCTGGGTTGGTACACTGGTATTTAATAGAAGGTAGAGGAGTTTGTCAGGCCGTAGGCCTATTGAGGACTACAGAGAGCAGGACACTAACCGGTATTAGCACTACTGAACTAGCAGGTGCAGAGTCTAACGTACCCCTGGTATTCGCCAGGGACCCCCCGCAAGGAGGTTTGGACTTCGCTGCACAGGGTACGCAGGTCGCGGTCCTACTAGCCAGTAGCCGGTGTAGTGTAGAAGGGTCAGACGGTCCGGGTCGAGCCAATCGGGAATGCAAGGTACCAGGGAGAATCCAAAGGAATGGTCAACAAGCCGAGGTCGCGGGAACAATATGGGTCACACAGATGAAGGGATGGTCGCCAAGCCGGGTCACAACAGGAGAGCAAATCACAGGAAGCACAAACAGGAAACTAGGAGCAGGGAAACCAGGAACACTAGGTTAGAAACCTGTTACTCTGGCACCCTAATGGCGCCAGAGCCAGGTTTAAATAGAGGCAGGAAGCAGCTGATAGGGAGAGCCAGGGGGCGGCACATAGGAGACAGAGTAGCGTCCCGTTGCTAGGCAACAGGAGGGCGGCAGGGCGAATACGCCCGACAACGGAGCTGACCGGAAGCCGCAGCGCGTCTGTTGCCTAGCAACAGAGTGCTATGGCCCGGGGGGCAGGCGTCCGTTCCCGACTGACAGGGGATCAGCGGGGACGGCTCCTGACAGAGTTCAGGCAACTAAGGTACAGAACCTCTTGCTCAGGAGCTGGTGATAGAGTTGCTTAATTAGACATCATGGACATGAGCCAGAAAGTGCGTTACTGTGATAAAGTGCTGCACTTGCGAACTAGAACACGTGGATGCCAGGCTAGCAGGAACAGAGTACATCAAGTGAACAGATAAGTGACACTTTTTGTACATTAAACAATTAATGTTTTGTTCTCTGGTTTTCATTATGTCAGTGTTATCTATAAAAAAAAAGCATAAAGTATTAAAAAACAAAACAAAAACAAGAATTAGGAGTAGTATAATGGTCTCTTCATTGAAATCAGAAGCCTTGGGGCTAGATTTACTAAGCTGCGGGTTTGAAAAAGTGGGGATGTTGCCTATAGCAACCAATCAGATTCTAGCTTTCATTTATTTAGTACATTCTACAAAATGACAGCTAGAATCTGATTGGTTGCTATAGGCAACATCCCCACTTTTTCAAACCCGCAGCTTAGTAAATCTAGCCCTTAGGCTTTCCTGACATAACTAGTTACTTGTACACATTATTATTATTATTATTGACAATTATTTATTAAACACCATCATATTACACTACGCTGTATTGAGAATATTTATTCTTCTTCACAATTTCTCAACATTTATAAACTAATATAATGGTCAAACCTCTAACATGGGTATTATTGCAGAAATGTAGTACAGTACAAAGAAAATAATTTGCCCACTAGTGCTGCACTATAAAATACCATAAAAAAATTAAAGGAATTAGCAGAGCATCTTCAAAAATAATGACAATATTTGGAGGCATGAAGACTAAATATACTAAAAGTGATGCTTAGGGATTGGATAAGGACATAGAAGAGCCTTGTGAAAAACTTTTGCTACTATCAAACTGAGGTTCATATACACTATCAATAGTAAATAGATTTTTTTCTTACATTAGAATATGAGTAAAATAATCTCCAATAACTCTAGCCAATAAAATAAGAGACTAAACATTATGGTCCTGTTTCATTAAAGAATGCAAAGCGAAACGCAATTTGCGTTTTTATTAAAAATCGCACGTAATTTATCTGTATTCAACAACTAGCAGATCGGAAGAAACGTCTCTTGTTGAAGATAGGTCTTGGTAATCTCTGCCTGCAAGGCACTTGCCGTATTGAGACTGACACACACTGTTAGATACGTACAATACATATGTTCGATATAAAGACCCTGCAGAACATCTTAGGCTGTTGGATGTGTCAGTTACGTGTGAACATGAATTGCATTCCATTTTTTGACAATAAACTGTTATTTGTTCTGAAGTGCTTGGGAAATTATTTTATTTTAGTTACTGATGCACAACAAGGCTATAAAATGTTTTATCGCTTATATATGACTACAGTTTGCATGAATTACATAAACCCTTGTCCATGTTACAGATGCTGTAGTGTAGTAGGCACATTTCTTTAAAAAAAAAATAAATACAGAAAATGATGAGCGATACTACAAATGAATTTTCATCTAAACCCTTGGACTTCCTCCCTCGGAACATAGAAGAAACTTCAAAAAAATTCCAATGCTCTAATAACATTTATTTGCCTTGCAACTTTTATGAGAAGTTCACAAGTAAATCTTTTAAAGCCTATGAATAATTTCAACTTGCTATGGTCTCTATGGGAATTGAGGCCTTACGCTAAATGATTTTTTAATATACTTCTTAAATTTAGTGCACAATAAGCGCAGTATTTATATAGTGAGTTTGAGTGCATTTATTCAATACATGACAACATATTATATGCAAGGACTAAATAGATTATCTAATAATTGTATTATATGTTCTTGGTATTACATAAATATTGAGGGCTGGGATTGGATATGCCAACAACTTGTAATGTTATATGTTATACTTCATTTGTATGTAATAAATCTTTTGTAAAATCAATAAATTATAAATTAAAAAAAAAGTGAAGCTTGCAGCCACGATTATACGGTTGTATGACTCACACAACGGACTAGCCTGAGAAGGTGATATCATTAGAGATTCTCCAGTATAGCTAATATTTACTTTTACACATAAACTTACAAACGTACCTTGTCTATTTAATATTGTAATATCAGATGTCTATGTTTAAAATATATATATATATTCTGGTTTGATTAGGCTATCACCACAGAAGGAATTTCTTTCCAAGACCAACCATGGCACAGTGAATGCTTTGTATGTACTAGCTGTAAGAGGAAGCTGGCTGGAGAGAAGTTTACATCCAAAGATGAGGCGCCATATTGCTTGGACTGCTTCAGTAACCTGTATGCTGAAAAATGCGCTGCTTGTCTTAAACCTATTACTGGTAAATGTCATACAATCTTAGCAAATAATGGTGTAGCATTCAAATCATGCCACCTCTGTAATACATCTGTGCTCAAAAATCATTATTGTGGGAACCATATGGCCAGAAGTGGACGGACAAAAATGAGAGGGATGGTGCATTTTTGTGGGTTTGAGGTAACGTATGTTCCATCTCATGGGGAATGTGATTTTTTTGTTTTAATGTTTTTTTATACAGCTTTGCATTGTATAATTTCATTAATATTTTTACTGCTTTTGGTTTTTCTATTTTAATTATATTTTTGACTGAGGGCAGCACAGAAGTACAGGAGAGGCATGAACCATTTGTGTTCTGCCTCTCAGCAGTGGTAAATATCAGCTAGCATTAAATCATAATAATACTGAGCGGGAGGAGAGGCATAGATTGCGTCATTCTTGAGAGCTTCTGGAAGAGGAAGTCCCTCTGATGCCATTATGATGTGACTGGTTTCCTATGGCAACCCTAAAGCAGAAGCATTATAAAACACAGTTCTCAGATTAACCGCTGTGTTTGAGATATTAGGTTCCTGGGAACCAAATAAAGTTAATGGATATATTATAATGCATATTTGTTAGGTGGCATCTTTGTTATGGTTAACGGTAAGCTAGGGCGGTGGTCTAAATGAGGAGGCATAACGTTTCATACAGAAAATGCTCTTGGGAATGAAATCCATTTGACACAACTATAAAATTGACTATGGTATAGGTGAATTGGAATCCACAATGTCAGTTAGATACAATAAAGTCAGAAATGATGATTAAAGGTTTTCACAGTCTGAGCAGTAAAGTAAGTGCTTAGTAAAGGTCATCAATACTTTCCAAATAGACCACACTACTGTTTTTCATATCGTAATAATTGTTTTTCATTTACCATAGTAATCAACTATTTATTTTCTACACAGGTCAAGGAGGAGGCAAATACATCTCATTCGAGGATCGTCAGTGGCACAGTGACTGTTTCAAGTGTGCAAAATGCACGATGTCACTTGTTGGCCAAAAATTCCTCACACAGCATAATGACATGTACTGCCCTAAGTGTGGTCATGACATTGATTTTTAACTGTGCGTGACATTTCATATGTATGTGCCCAGCATGCTACATATTAACATGCATGTGAACACTGTCACTAAAACCATTTAGGGGTCTATTTAACATTCAGCACTAGTAACAATCCTTGTGTATTGAACAGGTACATAATGCTGTACTGCTGCAATTTACCATTCTGGGGCTACTCTGGGAGCTCCGACGAAGAGCCCCTCTCCTCCACAAAGCTTCTTGCTGTTCATATGCAGCCCACTTTCACCAGGGAGGGATATAGCAAAGCCGGAGTTCCTGTACAGTGTCTAATTCTGCTGTCCCCATAGAGGTCTACAGGGACAGTGGTAACGGACAGTAATCAGATGAATGCTGGAGAAGTGTCTGATTTCTCCAGCGGTAACGTTTTGTTAAATAAGAAAAAATGGTGAAAGAGCATCACCACTTGTTAAATAAACCCCTCAAAGTTATCAGTCACGTTCCCACTGTGAGGAAACCATTTTATTGACCTCCAACCTCAGAGATATCACTAATTCCTAGTGACCCGATAAGCTGACTATTGGTTCACTCCACAAAATGGCCGCCTCCACTCTGTGTAGGCAATAGGAACACTTTAAGGAAAATGCAAGAAATGGATATATAAACAGAGGTAGGGACAGGTTTGCCTAATTATCATGTCATGTTTTATCAAGTATTCTTCCATGTATACATTTGTAGATAGTTGAAGTATTAGCTGTCTTGATTTACTGTTTTACATTTCTGGTCTTTCAAACATTGACAAATAAAAGGAAATGTGATTTTTATGTGGAACCATAATTACCAGAAAAATATGTATCTGGTTAGGCAAGTACATGGTTGTTTGGATTATAGATAGTCAAGGTTTTAATAATCCAACTCCTTTTCACATGTAGCACAAATCATGAACTCAGCTAGTATGTCATTCTCTTGATTTCTGTAACATTTCTTAAACATACATAACATAAAATCACACTTTTGTTTCCAAACTGTTTATGCAGCATAAGTGTAGTGTGGATCTTATTCTAATTTTGCAAACATTATATTACATTTGTCAAATGAACAAGATTTCAGTTTTACCCTTATTTAGTTACTGCATGAAGTTCTCAGTTTATCTGTAAAGGAGAACTCCACCTGCATGACACAAGTTATAAGTAGTTCTAGCCTGGCCTAACATTTACATTTGCTAATAAAACTACCTCTTACTAACACTTCTCATTATAACCTCTGCCTGGCTTTTACATGACTTCCGCTGCTTACAAGGGGAATCGGTGTCTCCTGATCTAAGTGAGATCCAAGATATCCTCACAATTGTGTTATATGACCAACATTATCATATCTTAAAGTCCTGACTTGATTACTATAAAATGTTGTGCCCTCTGTCTGCTAAAAGTATAAAGAGACATAAAGAAGTCCCTGGAAATTGTTCATAAATTATGGCAAACAAGCTACATATGCCTGCCTACCCCATACTGGCTCTTGTGCCAGTATGGCACAAGAGAGAAGGGTGGGTTCGGAAGTGGATGAGGTAGTTAGCAGTGGAGGGACTATTAAATATGGGGTCTACACATCACTCCTAAATGCAGTCCGGTTAGTATTAAGGGTAATTGGTATAGCTAATGTTTGTAATGAGTAATTGAAAGTAGGTAGTGAGCACTGAGTGTGAGCAGGGGCAGGCTGGGCTGAGGGGTAGGGTGGCATCTGCCCCCCAGGCTGGTCCCATAGTGGGCTACCTTGGGCGGAGTCAAGATGTCCCTAATAGGCTGCAGAGTCGAATCCTGACACCCCCCCCAGGTTATAATTTTCCAGCCCTCCCCTGAGTGTGAGTGATTACAGAGAGAACATAGGGTATAAAGTGGAAGTGAGAGAGTGAGGAGAGGATGATGGGAAATAAGGAGAGATTTATAATATGGTAAGTAAAACAGAAGTAACAGGATAAGGATAGTAAATGAGAAACACCTGGGTGCCATTATTTACTGCAAACATAATATTATACTTAAAAAATATTATATTCAATATACAAGATTAAAATCTTGTAAACTAAAATAAAATAAGACCAGATAACATATATCACATTGTGAGGTTAGGAGGATTTAAAAGCTTTTCAGTGAATATTATTTGCATGCTGAAGTTTACCAAATTGTTTCAGATATTTATGTTTCATGTATATGAAACGTTTTTTTTTAAAAAAAAAAATTGTCACAATCTACTACTAAATATATCGCTGCATTTAATAGAGGAGCAAAAAGAAAAGTATAAACAAGATATACATTTTTAAAAAATGGCTGTGCAGAACATAAAATAATTGGTCATAAAATGATATTTTCATAGAAATATGTATATAGGTTTGATTACATTCAGTGGCCTGTTATATTGATCATCTCTTTATTGTATTGTTATATGCTGCCACACAAGTTACCATCTGGCTCAGTTTGTTATGTTTTGCAAAGCGTGCACTTAGTAATATAATAAAAAGTTTGGCAAAAACACAATTATCACATTCAATAAAAGTGGTTCCGAACCAGGAATTAAATAACTTAACATGCTTATTTGCCTAAACTTTACCAAAAACTTTTAGCAAATAAACACATAATATAGTGCAAAACAGACCAACAATCAGGGGCATAACACTCGTGCCCTATAGCACAACTTGGGAGGGTGGTGTTGGTGGCAATGTCAGGCCATCCTCCAAACCCCCCACACTGCTCTTATAAGCATGCATGGGGAATTGGTGAATGAACAATGAAGCCTAGTTTGGGCTTTTGGTTTCAGAATCATAGTTACTGTACCCCTTGCAACGGCCGTAGTAGTTCTGGCACTGTCATAAATAAAACTCAATTTTTCTAGCTCTACTTCTCAAGTACTCTCTAGGGGTCATATTCTGAACTCATGCACAGTTAAATTAATCTGTTTCACTGGATAAATAAATGTATTACACCTGTTCTCACAGAGACACATATATAAAACAGTATGCTTTGTTGTGGCTACAAGAGGACTGGAGTTAGGAAACCTGCGGTAAACAATTATAGCAAATCACATGTAATCTATATGATGATTAGACTTAGGGGTATATCTACGAAACTGCGGGTTTGGAAAGGTGGAGATGTTGCCTATAGCAACCAATCAGATTCTAGCTATCATTTATTTAGTACATTCCACAAAATGATAGCTAGAATCTGATTGGTTGCTATAGGCAACATCTCCACTTTTTCAAACCCGCAGTTTAGTAAACAGAACAATGAACAAATGTCTGGTGCTGGTGTGTTACAGCTAGAATGTGTTATACTGCTTTCATTAAATAATCCTTTACATTTGTATAACGTGATTGTAACTGACTATGTTTAGTGATGTATCAACAGTTAAAAATATATCCCATTATTGTATAGGTATACTCAGGATAAGCACAATCTTTGCATTTGTGTGGACAGTTCAGTAATGAATTGAAATGCATATCCCATGTACCTATGACTACTAGGGCTGCTACTAATGTAATTCTGTACTGTAAGGATACATCACTTCATGAAGACTAGTTGGTTCCAGTGTTAAGTCTTAATATATAGGTTTAGCATATGTGACACATATTAAGCCAACCAAAGAGTAGAAAGACCTGTTCAGAAAGATTCTGGCTCAATACTGTAAGCTCTTAAAGTTGTCAATTTCTTTTTATATAATCAATTAATAATAGCATTTTTCAAATAAATTATCTGTGGCCTTCACTTTTACTTATGATTTTTTTTCTATCAAAAACAGAAAGAGCTATGCATTTTTCTTTTGTTTTTGACACTCAGTCACATACTGTTTTCACTCACAATTATTGCATAAACTTAATGAAGATTAATAAGGAAACCAGTTTTTCAAATGTTGAAAGGGATTTTGGAATTAGTCTGGTGTCTACTCAATGGGCATTATTGTGGAAGCATTTAGAGACGGGAAGGCTTTCTTGCCGTCTTAATTCAAACAGTAGAATTCAAAATATTGTCTTTAATTGTTTTGATTGACAATGTCAACAAATAGCTTACTCCCCTAGCATTTAATAATATTTCATCATTAAATGTAAAATTCATTTGTATAATGAATGTTCTTTTTATTAATAGTTTCTTCTTTACTTGGATAAATTCCAGGACAATAGATGGGAAGTGTAATTAATAATGGTTTCTGGCATGAAAACAACCAGTATGCTTTCCACTCTGCTGCCTATATCATTAGCAAAGAAATGATATTGTATAACACTTTATAAATATTTGCTTGACGTTATGATGTCCTGCTAAACAGTGCACCCTGCTGATTGTAATATGTATCATTTGTAATTGTAATTATTATTGGACATAATAGCACATTAGTGGCTGCAGATGTTGGATTAATAAAAACAATTCTTAGAACGTATGATAAAAGAAAATTGAAGTATTGTGTCTTTTTTTCTGGTAGCTTATTTTTCTTAATTATGTATTCAGATTAGTTTTGTTGTCATTTTTAGTATTGCATTACCATATTACACAGCGTTTTCCAGGGAATATTAAATCATTAATTCGGGAGGGCAAAGCAGGTGTTTTATAGAAACCCTGCATCTCTGTAAGCTCCAGATGTCACTGGTATATATTTTTTTTCTTGTCTAGAGTAACACTATACCTGTATGAGATACTATAACAATCTTTCTGCAATAGTTTGATGGCAACCTCACATCATTGCCTTGCTCTCTCTAGTCTCTACGTCTGTCTGTGGCCTCTTGCCGTAATGATACTGTCCCTCTCACATGCAGCCCTGTCCTCAATAACACCATCAAAACATATTACAAGTCACTACCTCCCACAAGATCATCACACTTATCTCCTACAGCTGTGAACACTCTGATGACCTAATGGGCTACATATTGTTCTGTCACTTAAATTTGAGGATTTACCAGATGAGGTTAGGATACAATAAGGCCCTCATATCCTAGTAAAACACACCTTAAGAATTCAGAATGAATCATATGGGCTCAGATATCAATAACAGCTCCTTTTCCTAGGTGCTATTGTTATTTTAGTGAAACGCAACAAATCTAAGTTCCACAATGGATATCGATTGGGCGTTGACTTGAATTTTTAATCAGCAAGAACAGTTACACTGCTAAAACTAATTAGTATAATATCCTAACACATTATTAATATATAATAAAGTTTAACACTTTTGTTAATTTCATATAAATATAACAACGTATAATTAAATTTCTATGTATTTATGTTTGGAAAACTAGTTGCAGCTCCAATCAAAAATTGTTAAGCACTAATTTAACCATCATTTTGCTGTTGCTATTTTATTGTGTAGTAGTGACAAAGAAGCACATTTCTGTGGCAAACTAAGGTGTAATGGCAAGGTGAGGGTACAGGCAAGAAGGGACATAGCTGGTTTAGGGAGATTTGGAAAGGCTACTGTGTCTGCTTACAGTCACCCCCTAGTTAATGAGTTTGGAACATACTTTCCCACTCTCCCGGAATGTCCAGGAGACTCCTGAATTCCGGGTAAGTCTTTCGGACTCCCGGGAGAGCAGATAATTCTCCCACATCCTGCCCCCTTAATTGGGAAGTGGGCAGGATGTAAGCCTCCATGAAGTGATTCGCAGGGAATATCATTTGGCCCCGCCCCTTGTGTCAAAATGACAATCTCGTCGATCTGGTGGGGCCACAGCAATCTGCCCCACCACACCGCCTCCTGCCCTACCGCCAGGTCCCCTCCGGGATTTCCCGGAATAAAACACTAAAAGTCGGCAAGTACGGTTTGGAATAATGATAGCAGCACTGGCCAGCTGCATATCACTCTCCAATCATCATCATTATTAACTTGATTTGTTTTTTTCAGTCCTTTTTCAGGTTTGTTTTCAGGGCTGATGTTCACTTAGAAGCAGTGTTTGGAGATTACAGAAATCATTAATGCCTACACAGACATATATTTTTTTAAAATTGTTTTCCACTGCAGATCAACATTGTGTATACTTATGACTTCCATTTGTTCCCAGCCAGGACAGTTATTTTATTCATCCAAATATTTATCTCACAATACTTATTTTCCCATCATTTCATCAAATCTTAAAATTAGCAGGATGAGTTGGAATACTGAACCTAAAAGATAAAACAGTTATTTAAAGAGTTATATGAATTTTATGGCCTGAGTAAGTGTTAAACCCTAAAATGTAGAACGATATCTAAAAAAAAATAATATGTTTTTTTGCATGTTTGTCAGCGTAGATATAGGTGTCTCTCTTGTTCCATGCCAACTGTTTTTTTTAAACTTTATATTTTATTTAGTAGGTGTTCGTTACAAACAGGAAAGAAAAACAAAAAAATGTAAACCAGTCAGAATCACAGCGAAAAACCAGAACAAACAAGTAATTAAACAGATAGCCTTAATAATATATATGCATCAAGATATTTCTATATTTATACAGTTGGAAATACCGTTTAGTAGTATTTCTGTCAATGCATTTTTTTTTATCATATTAATATTGTTACATTTCTGGTGAAAATATCTAGTAATACAAAATACTCTGCGTTGAATCCCTAGAAGGATCATTAACATGAAATGTATACTGTATGGATTGAAAAATAGTTATTCGACTGTTAGCCACTAGGGAGCAGCAAAAGTGAAGTAATAAATAAATAGTACACAATGAGGAAATAGATTGGTAGTTAAATGTCCTCTACAGTTTTAATTGCTATCAAGCTACCAAACCACGATTATTAAATAGGTCTCTGGAACAAACATATTGGACACATGAACTTTCCTATAGCTTAATCTGGCAAGCAATTACTACAGACAAACACACAGCTGGCTTATAATGTAAGAAGGGTCAGCATTGTAGAATACAAAATGAATAGTGATGCAGTGTCAACAACAACAGAGGAAAGGGACCTTGGAATTATAGTTTCAGATGAGATTAAGATAAGTAATATAATTAAGCAGTAGTAAAAGTCAGTAGAATACTTGGTTGTATAGAAAGATGTACTATGAAGATGTATTAGTAGCAGGAATAGGGAGTATATATTGGGCCGGCTGAACAATGTTTTTTACGAAGGCTTGTACATGTACATCTGGTGCCTCCTTGCATTGCTCCCATAACAGCAGGAATAATAGTGTCGCCCTTGAAACTGACGTCCATCTGTGTGCCGGTATGTTCATGTCTCGCAATTGTTAGCTGTCAGTTTTTCAAACAGTCGGTACTGGCAGTATGTCGGGAATGACAGCTTCGCGATTACCATGTCGCTGTAAATGTTGTCAGGGTTTTCTTAATCGCAGGAGCTGGAGCTTACAGAGATGCAGGGTTTCATACAATCAAATAATTCAATAATGAATGGAACAAGCATATGTCTATTTTTAAGACCTAGCTCTAAAATGTAAAACAAAAACAGAAACAAAACACACCAATAAAAGGTCAAGCTGTATGCACCTGTCATCATCATCATTTATTTATATAGCGCCACTAATTCCGCAGCGCTGTACAGAGAACTCATTCACATCAGTCCCTGCCCCATTGGAGCTTACAGTCTAAATTCACCTATATAGACACACACTCACACAGACAGACAGAGAGGGAGAGACTAAGGTCAATTTTGATAGCAGCCAATTAACTTACTAGTATGTTTTTGGAGTGTGGGAGGAAACCGGAGCACCTGGAGGAAACCAACGCAAACACAGGGAGAACATACAAACGCCACACAGATAAGGCCATGGATGGGAATCGAACTCATGACCCCAGTGCTGTGAGGCAGAAGTGCTAACCTCTAGGCCACTGTGCTGCCTAAGTTCTATTCTGCTTCTACAATTACTAAGGTAGAAATATCCACTCATTTTTCCTCGCACCACTATTTTGTAAAAATATCCTCCACAAAGTGTCTCCGGAATGATCGTGAGGCACTTTGTGGCTAATTGAAATCCCCCTTTTATGTTTCTATGTTAAGCAGAAACAGATACTATGCAAATATTTGCAAGCTGCAACAATAAGGTCCCACATTCTACGGGGGGAATTCAATTGACCATGTTACTGTAAAAAGTAACGCGGCCTGCGCACTATTACCGATATTACAGTAATAGTGTGCATAATTACCATTATACGGTAAGTTCAATTCCAGCTTTTTGCTTGCAGCTCCCTGTGCCGCGAGCAGAAATCCATGTGAAAATTACCATATTAAAGGTAATAGGTTTACAGCAGCGGTATTCTGGGGGAAGTGAATTCCCTCCTTTATGTTGTGTTTGCATTTTTTATCGCTATAAAGAAATGCGTCACATGCAAACATATTTGACATACGTTATTCACTAGCATATTTCCTGGTGTTTTCAGGTCATTGTAGGTATGCTTTTCCAATGTGTTTAAATGCACTACATGCATTGAATGAAACAAGGTGCATTTTGAAAAATGTAAACACAACATACCCAAACACTAGTAAAAATGTAAATGGTTATGGTGTCATTTGAAACAATGGGTTTTATTTTCAGACCGGCTTACATGTTTTACTAGCATAAAAACTATGAAACGTATGAAATTAATGCCCGTGGGTATGAGACCAAATGCAAGTTTGAGTAAATAAATCATGATCAGCAATGTTCTGTACATTTTACAAGACTTTTTTTTACATAAACCTGCACTACCCCTCTAAAGTGATGAACATATTCATTCATCACTTTAACATAATTGAAGAATGTGGGTGTGAGTGGGAGGACCAATGAGAAGTCACAATGTCCGTGATTGTGGCTTCTTTGTAATCTGCTTATACGATCCTCCCCATTCGTTTAAACCACTCTATTAGAGGTAGCAGGTGGTCCATGCCGGCTGCGCCTTTCATGTTGTCAGGAAGCTCAGGCAAATACCCCCAACCTTGTAAGGTCTTTCACTACAACTGCTATTTAATCCTTGTATAGTATGTCTGTCTACAGCATGGTAACCTTAAACAGACTAGACACTTCTAGACTTATGGCACAATTGCCCTCTTTACCCATATCTGGTATCTGTACTTCAATGTAGACTCCACCCATTTGGGCCACCAATGGGCCCCTAATCAGAATACAATAGGGAAGAACTTAATATTAAATTGGTACAATAAGAGATTTGTTTGAGCTAGGCTCTCACAATTTTCTTTTTCAATTGGACTTCAATAAGCATAATATATAAAAGTATACTGTTTTAAAGGTTCAATTTAAAATAGCATTTTTAATAGTACTGGGAAAAGCAAGAAAAGATGAGTTAAAAATACTTTTAACATCATGTGAACCATTTATTCATGCTGCCTTTTAGGAAGTAATCTTTGAGAAATATTGCAATTACATATCTCTTGACAATAATCTGCCTGCGAGTTGAAATATTTGATAAAATACAATAGACAAGCCAATCCTATTACAAAAAATGGTTTTTGAAAAATAAACTTTTTTTAAAACTTTGTTTCACAGTTGCCATGGCGATGTTTCCTCCAAGTGATTTCTTTATAAAACAATGACAGGCTATGTCCTGAGGTTGAATTAAATCAGGTCGTAGACAGCGGTAACTGTCCACCCACTGAACAAGGGAATTCATCTGAGAAACGGGTTACACTCATAACTATAATGAGCAAATACAAAATGCTGTCTACTCTACTGTAGGTTTAGTCAGATATCAAATGCACTGAAATTGCAGCTAACCTTTCAGCAATAAATATATTCATTCAGTGTCAGAGGTGATTCCAATTTATATTCTAATTATTTTTCTTGCTGATATAAAAGTATATATTTAGATGGATGCTGCCCAAAAGTAATACAAGCAGGCAGTGTCATATACTAAAATATGCAAAAATCATGATTTTATGGAGCCCCATAAATTGTGTCTACCCTAATCATCTTAACCTAGCCCTAGACTGTCCAACATGGGACTTGTTTACTTTAGGAGAGGATGCCCCATCATGGGCAGTGGTAACTATACCCCCTCTCCAGGGGCCATTTGTAATGGATATGTTCCTTCCCCATTACATAACAGCTCATGAGTTTTGGAGACTGTGACTGTTTTAGTAAAGGCGCTTCTTATTATTGCAACCTGGATTGAAGAAGCTTTAAAGAGCTTCGCATTTAGACCCCTTGTGTCCTAGGAACACAAAGGACTGTGTATTTCTAATACTGATTACAATTTCCTGGATCAAAAAAAATTGTTACATGAACACAACGTATAGCTTTAGATATAGAAATAGCAAAATATTAATTCCGGAAATGCAAGACTGAGACTAGTTTTAAATGATATTAATTGAGAGCATGTACTACACCTGTGTATATGTTTACATTTAGAAAAGCAGTTCCTTCCATTTTAAACTACTGTAGAAGTTAAAGCAGGAGGCCCCGTTGATGTTTATTAACTGAAGAAAGTTATTTATCTCACTTGATAATCTGATCTCCTGATGATGCTGTTAACTTCAAGCTAGAACCTGTTCAGCATTTAGCAATAGGAGATGCTCTGCAAGTAATCCGGTCTTCTGAAAAGTCTGCAAAAAAGTGATATTAGGTATTTATTTAATTATACAGCTATCACTTAACTAGATCTCTAACTCTTCCTAAAGTGTCATCTGGAAGTCTAACCTACAGATAAGCTTATTTAATTTAGTGTCCCTGTTCTATTTACTACCTAACAATATCCACTATCAGTCACTAGTTGTCTTGAATCAGTAGTTGGCTTTCAGTCACAGCCACTGTGTTGCATCTCTTCTGCTCCATAGAGACCTAAGCATGAGTGATAATGATAAACAGGTGCCGTGGCTATATGTCAGTGCCAGCAGAATGCTGAATACATTGAATGGTGGGTGTACCAGGGTAGGGGGAAGAATTGGGCAAAATAATATCTAAAGTGGAAAACAATTTTAGGTCTCCAGCTTTAACAAAGCAATAATGAACCATAGAACTGTATTAATTTGAGTATGTGAATTTGTGTTAATTAATAGTATGACAAGCCCTATTGTCTAGTGACAATTAGATAGGATTTCAGACCACTTTTCATTGCTTAGTACAATAGACATTTCCCAGTAAATCACTACTCAGTAAAACTTATTTTATAGACAATAACTTACTAATGTAACATTACTGCTTAGTAAAACTTCTCAGTACAAAGTCACTAATTCATGTAGAATTATCATCCGTATACCCAGTGTCGGACTGGGGCATGAAGGGCCCACCGGGGGACTGCAATGATAGGGGCCCACCAGAGGGGGTGTGGCCACCATCATAGAGGTGAGACCAGACACTAGAGGGGGAGTGGTCAGCCCACGAAGGACAGCTAGCACCATAGTGTAGTATATAAAGAATGCAGTGTGTATATTTAAAGAGTACACAGTCTTGGCCTGCCCCTTAGATTGGGCAGAACAGTCACCTAATATTGGGATTGTCAAACTAGACCAGGCTTGGCTAACCTGTGGCACTCCAGGTGTTGTGAAACTACAAGCCCCAGCATGCTTTGCCAATATATAGCAGCTTATTGCTGGAAGGGTATGCCGGGACTTGTACTTTCACAACACCTGCAGTGCCACAGGTTAGCCAAGCCTGCACTAGACTCAGAACATTTGACAGACTGTCCTACCTGTTCTTGTCACTTTTACCACCTGTGGCTGCTGGTTTCTTTAGTTGTGGCTTGTCTGGATCCTGGAATGTTATGGGCCCTATTTGGAATAAATAATGGGTACATTTAGAAAATTCCAACCAGCCCCGGCGTTAAATCAATAGGACCCGCAATTAATACTTAGGCCTTCCTCCAGCCCCAACATTAAAGTAATAGTATCCCCATTTAATATTTCCCGCAACCGTCACTGCCATTAAATAATTCATATTCACATTTAATAAATAGACCTCATGCTCCTCAAACTCAGCCCCACATTCAATTAATAGCCCTCCAAACCACCCCATCTTAAATTAATAGTCCCCACTATAAAATTAAATTGCCCAACCTTCACCCTACAAACAAAATAGCACCTATTATTTAGCCACCACCTACCACACATATATAACATTGCCACAAGCCCGCCGTGCCATCACACACTCATTACTGTGCCCCTTAATCACCATGCTGTGCTTCCTTATGATCACACTACGCCCTCCATGCTGCTTTTGCCCCCCCTTCATCACCCTGTGCCATGCTGCTTTTACTCCCCCCTTCTCCTGGCCCCCTTCATCACACTGAGCTATGCTTGCTTTTGCTCCCCCCTTCTTCTGGCCCCCCTTCATCACCCTGTGCCATGCTGCTTTTGCTCCCCCCTTCTCCTGGCCCCCCTCCATCACCCTGTGCCATGCTGCATTTGCTTCCCCCTTCTCCTGGCCCACTCCTTCCTTGCTTCCGTTCCTTCACTTACCTTTTCTATCGGCATCTTTCTTCTATTCTTCTGTCTTCTTCCAGACTCCTCTCTGCTGCGCTCCTCACTGAACGTCTGGCGTGATGACATCACGCCCGACATTCAGTGAGAATGGAGCAGAGAGGAGGGGCGCCGTCGCTGCGGTCATGTGAGTATTCTTTTTTTTTTTTTTTTTAAGCTTTCCACTCCCCCCACCAACGAAGATGGGAGCGATCAGAGCCGGGGCCTACCGGGGGATAGCCCGGCGGGACAGTCCGACCCTGCGTATACCCATACATCATATAACCAGTCTCATGATTATACAACCTTACAGGGGTTATAAAAGACATGGTACAATGTCGGCTTTCATGAACACGTTAACAAAGCACAAAGTAGTATAGCAGAACGGCGCTATTCTCTTGCCCATAGAAATACAAAAAAACTTCCAAATAAAAAAAAAACAAAAAACTTTGCAGCTAAATACAAATCAGTCCACCCTGCTGATGCAGATAAATAAAGTCACTTATATGTAGCATCTAATCTTGTAATTTTCATAAACACTCATGTAAAAAATGATACCCTTGTAAGAGTCCGGTCCACAGATGTAAATATCCTTTTTTTTAATTATTATTCTTATAAGGTTTTTTGTTAACGTTTTTTTGTATTTTTATTTGTATGTATGTGCAAGATATTAGTGCCTATCTGCTATACTAGTTTTTTGTTTATGTGTTATAAAGGGTACTTGGTGGAATCCATTTAGGTATCAGTATTGGCTGCCATTCCATTGTGCTCAGTCAGTTTTTTTCGTATATGTTGTTATGTTAACAAAGCACGTTTAACCCCTTAAATACAGTCATGTAACAAGTATATTACACAACACAGTCCATATTCAAATCAAATATTAGGGATGTGCACCGGCGACTTTTGGTGTCTTGTGTTTTGGATTCGGATTTCCACGATGTTTTGGGTTCGGGTTTGTTTCGCAAAACACCTGCCGAAAGGTTTTGGTTCGGATTTAAGGTTTTGGATTCGGATTTTTTTTGAAAAAAGCATAAAAAGTTCAAAAATCAAGTTTTTGGGCTTATTTTCACTCCTACGCTATTATTAACCTCAATAACATTCAATAACAAGCATTTCCACTAATTTACCGTGTATTCTGAACACCTCACAATATAGTTATTAGTCCAAAACGTGGCAACGAGGTATGTTTCTGGACTGCGTAGTGGAGTGGTCCCCACAATATAATAAGAAAACCATCAACTGGTCTTAATCGCACCAAAAAATGTACCTGGACTGCGTAGAGGAGTGGGTCACCACAATAGAAATTAAAAACCCTGAACTTGTATGAATCGCACCGAATAATGTACCTGGACTGCGTAGAGGAGTGGGTCACCACAATATATATAATAAGAAAACCATCAACTGGTATGACTCGCACCGAATAATGTACCTGGACTGCGTAGAGGAGTGGGTCACCACAATATAAATTAAAAACCCTGAACTTGTATGATTCGCACCAATAATGTACCTGGACTGCGTAGAGGAGTGGGTCACCACAATATATATAATAAGAAAACCATCAACCGGTATGAATCGCACCGAATAATGTACCTGGACTGCGTAGAGGAGTGGGTCACCATAATATATATAATAAGAAAACCATCAACTGGTATGAATCGCACCGAATAATGTACCTGGACTGCGTAGAGGAGTGGGTCACCACAATATAAATTAAAAACCCTGAACTTGTATGATTCGCACCAATAATGTACTTGGACTGCGTAGAGGAGTGGGTCACAATATATATAATAAGAAAACCATCAACTGGTCTTAATCACACCAAAAAATGTACCTGGACTGCGTAGAGGAGTGGGTCACCACAATATAAATTAAAAACCCTGAACTTGTATGATTCGCACCGAATAATGTATCTGGACTGCGTAGAGGAGTGGGTCACCACAATATTATTAAAAAACCCTACACAGGTCTAAATTCCACCCAAAAAGTTTATGGACTGCGTAGTGTAGTGTTCCCCACATTATTATTTAAAAATTTTGCAGCAACAGTCAACGTTGTTTAATATCTGATACACCTCTATCTGGACTGCATAGTGGAGTGGCCCCAGTACCCAATTTGGTACCGGGGCCACAATACCTCCTCCAACCATGGCACAGACCATTTATCATTGAGATCCCATCAAGTATGTTAAAGACAGACAGGGTCGAAGTGTTATTGGTTGACTTTGTAAACCAAAAAACTGTCCCTGTTGCACATAGTCGTGCAATGAAGACTGACTTTTTCATTTAAAGGCACCATCTTTCAAGTGTAGTATTTGTAAGTCATATTATACTTTTGGTAAAATTTGTTTATTTTGTTCCTCTTTATGGTAACTACTAATAGAATTAAAGTATTAAATAGAAGCGGCAGTTCCTCTTTATGGGAATTAGTAATGGAATTAAAGTATTAAATAGAATTAAAGTATTAAATAGAGTGGTATAGAGTGGTAGTGTGGTATAGAGTGGTCCCCACAATATAATAATAAAACCCTCAACTGGTCAGAATTCCACCAAACAAGTATCTGGACTGCGTAGTGGGGTGGCCCCGGTACCCAATTTGATACCGGGGCCACAATAAAATAAATACACCCTCAACTGGTCTGAATTCCACCAAACAAGTATCTGGACTGCGTAGTGGGGTGGCCCCGGTACCCAATTTGATACCGGGGCCACAATACCTCCTCCAAGTTCCAAGTGTAGTGTTTATAACATCTTAACACTACACTAATTCTAGCACGTCAAAACCTCTTGTTTTAAATAATGACAGAGCATTTAACTTTTGATTTAATTTATTGAATTTATTGGCATTTTCTTTTACTTTTTGAACATGGCAAACGACTGTTGAATGGTCACATAATGCCAAAAAAATAGTTGTGTCACGGGCACTAGGAGTCTTTACCCAGGGATCACCAGGTGATAGGCTTACCAGAGCAGTATAGATGGTAATATGGTACTCTGGTAGCAGGGTGATCACGGAACAGGAAATAGTAGATGATAGAGATGCTCAGGAAAGTCTATGACTATCAGCACTGGTAATATGGATGTAGTAATACACGAGGAACTGTATGGACAAAGGACACGTGAGGGTAGTCAGTGGTCTGCGATAGCAAGTTGTACCACTGCTATAGTGAGGAGGAATGTCCAACAGAAACGAGGAGGTGATGAGAGTCAGCGGTCTGCGGATAGCAAGTTATACCGCTGTCTGAGTGAAGGAATGAAATCCAAGTGGAGGTATCCGGGGAGTCAGTGGTCTGCGTTAGCAAGTTGTACCACTGCTATGTGAGAGGATACTGGAACAGGTGACACAGGAAACAGGGATCAGTGGTCTGCCTCTAGAAAGTTGTACCACTGAATATATATGTGAGGAGGAGCACGGGGAGAGACTGCAATACAGGAGATACACGGGCACCTTAAACTTGATCCACAATAACATGCACAATATATTAATGACTGAACAGCACTGCAATAATAGAAAGTCACTTGAGGTAATCCGGCACAAGATAACACAGTCAATGATGGCAATAGTCTCAGCGGATAGTAAACTCCAGAGGAGAACAAACTCAGCCCAGCAAGATATGCAATACACCAGCACAGTCAATGAGAAGTATGCATACCGTGGTTCAGAAGCAGGCTGTCAGACAGGAGTGCAGAGATACCTGAACGGCGGGAGGCCGGCAGGATGCGAAGTCCCTGGAGGGGTGAAGCGGTAATCAAGTAGGTGCAGCGCACAGGTAGGTAAACCAGCAGGGGAACAAATACTCAGGAAGCAGTAGTATGTAGGACTGGACTCCTGGAGGACCCTGAAGAGTAGCGATGATCTAGATGAGATGAAAACAGTGAGGCGCAGATCCGATGCAGACTGGCGAGTAGAGACCAGCGGGAACACGAAGAAGCATGGAGAGCGGGTCAGCAGTTGTAGGACGAGTAGAACTGAGAAGTAGCAGCAGCAGGACTCTGCAGATACACGGAGGTAGCGGATAGCAACCAGCAGGTGCAGCAACAATGAAACACGGGAGAGCAGAGCTGAGCTGGAACTGTTGAGCACGGAGAGTAGCGGATAGGAATCAGCTGTAGCAGTCTCGAGGAAACACGGGAGAGATGAGATGAGCTGAAGACTGAAGCGCACGGAGGCAGCGGATAGGAATCAGCCAAACAGTCACGATGAAACACAGGCGAGTTGAAGTAGATTGAAGACTGTAGTGCACGGAGGCAGCGGATAGGAATCAGCTAACAGTCATGATGGCACACAGGTGAGTTGAAGTAGATTGAAGACTGTAGTGCACGGAGGCAGCGGATAGGAATCAGCTAACAGTCACGATGATACATAGCAGAGTTGAAGTGGCTTGAAGACTGTAGTGCACGGAGGCAGCGGATAGGAATCAGCTAACAGTCACGATGATACACAGCAGAGTTGAAGTGGCTTGAAGACTGTAGTGCACGGAGGCAGCGGATAGGAATCAGCTAACAGTCACGATGATACACAGGAGGGTTGAAGTGGTTAGGAAACCACAGGAGTAGAAGTGGTCTGGAAACCACAGGGGTAGAAGTGGTTTGGAAACCACAGGAATCAGCAGCGCTGAATACACGAGGAAACATAGGAACACCTTCAGAGGCTCATGGGGAATGAGACTCCAAGATCAGGCCCCGTGGTATTGACCACAGGTGCTTAATATAGGGAGTGTTGCCTGATCTGCCAATTAAGTTAAAGGTACAGGTACTGAAGGGTTTGAAACGGCTGCGCATGCGCAGACCCTCAGGATGGAGGACGACCACGGTTCCTAAATATACGGGAAGAAGCACTCACAGTCCGGTGAGTGACAAGTTGCAAGATGGAATTGTCCTTGGGATCTCCCACCCACCCTTATGTTGTTGAAATAGGACATGCACACTTTAACAAACCAATCATTTCAGCGACAGGGCCTACCAAACAACTGTGGCTGAAATGATTGGTTTGTTTGGGCCCCCACACCAATAAAACAATTCATCTCTCCCTGTACAAACTAAACAGGCTCTACTGAGCAAAGATGTTGTCCTCATCCTCAACCTCTGATTCCTCTCCCCCTACAGTGTGTACTTCCTCCTCCTCACACATTATCAATTCGTCCCCGCTGGACTCCACAACCACAGGTCCCTCTGTACTGTCTGGAGGGCAGTGCTGTACTTCATTGAGGAATTGATTATTCATTTTTATAAACATCATTTTTTCAACGTTGTGAGCAACCTCCTTCGCCGCTCACTGACCAGGTTCCCCGCTGCACTAAAAACTCTTTCCAAGTACACACTGGAGGGGGGACAACTCAGTTAAAAAATAGAGCCAGTTTGTACAGGGGCTTCCAAACTGCCTTTTGGAGTTCTACCACGTCACTACCTCTAGTTAATTTAGATTGCAAGGCTTGTAAATATAAATACTTTGAAGATAAAAAAAAGCAGGCTGCACAGACTGTGGAGCTAGAAAGTGTAATTAAATGGACCACGTTACTTTGGTTTCTATCTATGCCGCCCCCCCTCCTCCCGCCATACACTTGTAGTTGAATATAAATAAAGTAGCCTGCATAGACTGTAGAACTAGAAATTCAAATATACAAAGAAATGGACAAAGGCAGTTTGGTATCTGTCTGCATCAGATCCTCTCTCCACTAGGAGTAAAACAGAAAACTATTCAGCTATTATATAATCTAGAATATAAATAGAAATTGAGAAAGGCAATTTGGTATCTGTCTGCATCATAATCATCAACATCCTCCTCAGCGCCAGCTACATCAATATCCTCCTCCCGGTGTACAACATTCACACCTTCATTAGCCAAATCTGAAACTGGACTGTGGGTGATCCTTCCAGCATATGCAGAGGGGGTGCTGCAAATGCTGGATGGAGTCACCTCTTCCCGTACAATGATGGTAAGGTCAGGGTTCACAACCAACAACACCCTTGGACTCGCCTTGGGGATTTGTGATGTCATCTGTTTAGAAGGCAGAGTTCTTTGCTGTTTTGTTGTTGTTGCTGACAGCATAACTCTCTTAAATTTTTTGTAGGGCGGGGAGGAGGAGGGCTTAGATCCTTGGGTGAAGCTGGACCACTAGTCATGAACACGGGCCAGGGCTTAAGCCGTTCCTTGCCACTACGTGTCATAAATGGCATATTGCCAACTTTACGTTTCTCCTCAGATGATTTTAAGTTTCTCTTTTTGCTATTTTTTGAGAACTTGGGCTTTTTGGATTTTACATGCCCTGTACTAGGAGATTGGGCATCGGGCTTGCCAGACGACGTTGATGGCATTTCATCGTCTATGTCATGACTAGTGGCAGCAGCTTCAGCATTAGGAGGAAGTGGGTTTTGATCTTTCCCTACTTTATTCTCCAAATTTTGGTTTTCCATTATATGTAGAACAAGAGAGCGTACCCCTAAGCCACACACACTCGGCAAAGCCTTTAAAAATTATATGCGGCACAGGAGAGTAGCACTGGACTTATACTGCTGAATCAGTGAACTTTGTAATAGCAGTACCACTGGACTTATACTGCTGAATCAGTGAACTTTGTAATAGCAGTACCACTGGACTTATACTGCTGAATCAGTGAACTTTGTAATAGCAGTACCACTGGACTTATACACTGCTGAATCAGTGAACTTTGTAATAGCAGTACCACTGGACTTATACTGCTGAATCAGTGAACTTTGTAATAGCAGTACCACTGGACTTATACTGCTGAATCAGTGAACTTTGTTATATATCAGTACCACTGGACTTATACTGCTGAATCAGTGAACTTTGGAATATCAGTACCACTGGACTTATACTGCTGAATCAGTGAACTTTGTAATAGCAGTACCACTGGACTTATACACTGCTGAATCAGTGAACTTTGTAATATATCAGTACCACTGGACTTATACTGCTGAATCAGTGAACTTTGTAATATCAGTACCACTGGACTTATACTGCTGAATCAGTGAACTTTGTAATAGCAGTACCACTGGACTTATACTGCTGAATCAGTGAACTTGGTAATATAATATTGCAGTACCAATGGGCTTATACTGCAGGATTGGTTTTGCAAATTTTGTTGTAATTAATTTTTTTGGTAATTATTTTTTTGTATTTTTTTTTATAACTTTTTTTTATTTTTTAAAACACTTGGGAATAATGGGGAAATAATAACTATGCCCTTAGAAGCACAGAGCACAGGACACAGCACCACTGGACTGAACAGGACACAGCACAGGACCCAGCAGCACCACTGAACTCAAAAGTAACAGAGCACAGCACACAGCACCACTGGACTGATACTGCAGAACAGAACACAGCACAGCACAGCACAGAACTAAACAGCACAGCACAGCACAGCACAGCACAGCACAGCACAGAACTAAACAGCAGAGCACGAGATCTACCAGAACAGAGGACCACCTAACACACCCTCCCTCTACCCTGATCAATGCCCGAGTGAAGATGGCGGCGACTAGCGGGGAATTTATAGGTTCCGAGTATCGCGAGGTCCGACAACGGGATTATGACTCGGAGCCTCGCTTTCAAGTTTTCATTTGGCGCCAATACCCGGATCTGTCTCGGATCCGACTCGGATCGGCAACGTTCGGGTGGGCTTGGATTCAGGAAATCCGAGTGCGCTCATCTCTAGTATAAAGGTAGGTAAATAATCTATGTCCTGGATGCTACTCTTATTGGGTAGAGAAATACAAACGTTTCAGTTTTTAGGTAAGACTTGAGGTATATTTACTAAACTGCGGGTTTGAAAAAGTGGGGATGTTGCCTATAGCAACCAATCAGATTCTAGCTGTCATTTTGTAGAATGTAATAAATAAATGAAAGCTAGAATTTGATTGGTTGCTATAGGCAAAATCTCCAGTTTTTCAAACCCGCAGTTTAGTAAATATGCCCCATGGTTTCATTTTCTTTGGCTATTTCCAAAATCTGTTAGGGTTGGTGTTCTGCAGCATGCAAATGCGAAGGGTGGGGTGCTACTAAAATTGACAGAGCACAGCACACAGCACCACTGGACTGATACTGCAGAACACAGCACAGCACAGCACAGCACAGAACTAAACAGCACAGCACAGAACTAAACAGCACAGCACGAGATATAGCAGGACAGAGGACCACCTAACACACCCTCCCTCTACCCTGATCAATGCCCGAGTGAAGATGGCGGCGACTAGCGGGGAATTTATAGGATCCGAGTATCGCGAGATCCGACAGCGGGATTATGACTCAGAGCCTCGGTTTCAAGTTTTCATTTGGCGCCAATACCCGGATCTGTCTCGGATCCGACTCGGATCGGAAAGGTTCGGGTGGGCTCGGATTCACAAAATCCGAGTGTGCTCATCTCTATCAAATATACAGCCAGTATTAGCAATATTAATAATAAAACTCCAACAGTATTAACTAAAACTTACTAAACAGCACACAGCATTGCAGGGGTTAATTGAAGACCAAACACAGTGCTTTAGCAGCCATCTTTAACATACAGTGCAACCCTGTAACTATAGCAACAAGCCTAGTTCTTACTAAACTTCAACAATAATTTTACTAAAATCCCAATAAACCATATATTTTATCTCAAAAAACATCTATAACAAACTTAATTAACAAGCAATATGGTTCAGTACCCACAAGTCCACAGCACGCAGTGTCCTATACCATTCATTTGTACTAGTAGGTGGAGAGGAGTGTCTACACACTTTTCTCCATTTTGCAAATCCAGACACATTATTCTATCCAAGCAGCATATCACAATAACCTCCATATATTTAATCATTATATATCCCCTCATGATCAAGTATCACCACTACCATATCCATGGTGGCCAGTAAGTGAATGTGTTTATGTCTGTATCCAGAAAGCGTCTGCTAAAAGAAGTGACCAACAAAAGGATATTCAGATTTGTCTTCAGATCTCAATTTTTCTCCTCTCACTCTATTCTCAACTCTCTGCAATCAGGCTTCCGTCCCCAACACTCCACTGCAACTACTCTCACAAAAGTGATCAATGATCTACTTACTGCATAGTCTAAGGGCCATTTCTCCATACTCATTCTCCTAGACCACCCTCTTTCCTATGCACCCTTCACTTGATTGGCCTTCATGACACAGTTCTCTCCTAGTTCACTTCCTACCTATCGAACAGCTTCTTTAGCGTTTCTACCTCTGGAACATGCTCCCCTCCACTCCCACTATCTGTTAGGGTCCCACAAGGCTCTGTTCTTGGCCATTTACTTTTTTCATTGTACACCTCTTCTGTTGGAGCACAAATTCGCTCATTCAGCCTCCAGTGCCGCCTCTACGCTGATGGCACCCAAATTTATATGTCTTCCCCTAACATCATGTAACCAACTGTCTTTCAGCTATCACCACATGAATATCCCAACGCTACCTAAAGCTCAACATGTCCAAAACAGAACTTATTATCTTCCCTACTGCCAAAATAACCACCTCCACTCAAATCTCCCTCACTGTCAATAACACCACAATTTCCTCAGGCTCCCAAGCCCGCTGCCTTGGTGTCACATTTGACTCTGTACTCTGCTTTATTCCTCACATCCAGACTCTCTCCCAGTCCTGTTAATTCCACCTTAAAAACATTGCTAAAATACGCTCTTTTCTTACTCAACATACTATCCAAACTCTTATCCATTCTCTCATCATCTCCCATCTTAACTACTTCAACCTCCTGCTATCTGACATTCCAGACACCCATATATCCAAACTTCAATTCATCCTAAATGCTACGGTAAGACTGACCTTCCTCTCTCACCACTCCACATCTGCAGCACAACTTTGCAAATCCCTTCCCTGGTCTACTGTGTCCTCCAGAATTCAATTCAAATTACTCATCCTTACCTACAAAGCCCTCAACAACATCACCCCTCATACATCTCAAATCAAAATACTTTCCCTCCCGCCCTCTTAGATGTACCTCTGATCTGCGCTTTTTGTCTCTCTCGTCTCTGGTAACCACTACTTACTCACACCTACAAGACTTCTCCAGTGCTACTCCACTACAATGCCAAATCAGGCTTTCCCACAGCCTTCAAATCTTCATACATTCTCTGAAAAACCTTTTTTTTTTTAAAGCTTACCTTACCCCTGATAACACTATTCACACTAATACACCCTCACAGTTGTCCCAATCTCCACTCTAAGCCACACTCGTTCCTCTTGTTTCATCTCATCCCTCTTCCACTCAGAATGTAAGCTCTCTAATGAGCAGGGTCCTCTACCCTTTATTTTCATGCCTGCATTTATTTTGTCTGCCTTGTATGTCCTTGTTTTATGTATGTCCTTGTTTTCCCTACTATACTGTGCTGCGGAGCACTGAGCCTTACAAATCTAATATAATAATAATATGTAAATTAGAAAGGCTTCTGTGGACAGAGATTTGCCCCGCAAATTACCTCTGTAGGTCATATTTCTAATCCAGAAAAACTGGTTTGCTATAGGTGTGAGTAACAGAAATTACTGAAGAGGGATCCTCTTTTTCAACCACCTAAATGCTGTTAAGATATGTACAGGGCAGTGGGTATAGGCATAGGATTCTATTGAACGTTTGTGGATTTTTGAACAGGGAAGTATATAATTGACATCAGACTAAATGAGGCTGTTGTGCTGGGTACAAGGCAGTGTATGGTGGGAAAAGAACTGTGTTGGACAGGACAGTTTTTGCTGAAGAAAGTACTGCACTGGGCTTATTGGGAAGTATATGGTGGATACGGGACTGTATTTGGTAAACAGTGTACTGTTGTTGGCATTAGGCTGTTATGCTGAACCCAAGACAATATATGATTATTAGTGGCATTAGACTAATCTCGTCATAATGCTGTTGTGGTCATGAGACTTATGTTGGAAAAAAGGCAATATATCGTGGACATTGGACTGCATGCATGAGGATGTTATGCTGATCACAACCAGGATATGACGGTCAAAAGACTTTGGGAGGCATAAGGCTGTAGGAATCATGCGACTTTTAAACTGGGAACAGGCAATATAAGGTGGGTGTAAGATTGCATTCATGAGGCTGTTATGCAGCACCCAAAATAGATTATGTTGGTCATAACCACATGGTGGGCATATAACTTCTGTGCTGAGCACATTGCTGTACACTGGATGCATGTTATCGATTGGTATAATGCAAAGCACAGGGCTATGGGAGAATGGGGTTAAGTGGGCAGACGCACAAAGTAATGTCCATTGGTATTCTTTGCACAGCATTTACTTGTTTGTCATAATGTGCATGCTCCTAGCCTCATTTATAAACCACGCACAAAATTCACTTGACATTGCATGCCTTGCTTTGCTCTGGGGTAGGTGGTTTGTGGGCAATATGGTGGCATTTGTAAAGGATCAAAACGTGGCACCGGCAGTTGGGCAGAGCAATAGTGTTTCTGTCTACCCTGACGACAACTGTCCTTTACTACCCACATTTGACCTGTATCCAAATCATGTTACAAACATCTAGGAAACAACAAAAACAAAAAACTTTAAATTATGCGCTCAATCTCCTGAATTGAATACATCATCTCCATCTGACTGGTCTGTCTCTAACCAGATTTTCATCCCTATAATCTAATTAAAATGCTTCAGCTAGACTAATTGACCTCACAAAACTCCCTTCTATTGCTTCTCCATTGTGCTCATTCCTACATTGTGGAAGGAGATTGAAATGTTAAAAACAGTGCAGAACTGGGTCTGAAGCCGCCCCCTATGTTTAGACTCTAATCCACAAATGAGTCAACAATAATACAATAAAACACACAAATAAACATAGGATTGGCACAAATGACCAATATATCCAAGACTCAAATAGTCAATAGTATAAAACAGTCTTTCCAATGATGTGCAGAGGACTAAAAAGTCAATCAACAACCTTTTCGTAGAGAACTCTTGCATCCTAAATTTCATTCAATGTAGGCTCAAAATCTGAAAAACGATCCTACGACCCCAATAGATATTTCATCTTATGTTGTCTCACGATGAAACATGAAATAAAATGAAACTCATAATGCAGACTTGTAAATATCCAATAGATAGCACACACACCCAGTGAGTAACATCGGCACACTTTCCACATACAGGGGTAACTCCCTTTGTGATCCACCCCTATGGAAATGCACTTACAAAACAAATGTCAATGGTAGGCACTTAATCTCATATGGTTTCTTCTCTGCAGCTTCAGCGTGTATACTATCAGGCTTCTTCTAATATATGCCACAGGGACAAATAAAACGTACTGATAGTGCATTACCTCTTTTATAAAAAGGATTTTTATTTCAACACTATAAAACATATGATAAAAACATAGGAAAAATAAATTCCTTTGACATCTCATTCCAGATGGACTCTTACCCCAGAAAAGTTGTTATCATTCACATAAAAAAATGTACTTGGATCGCCAGCATACACACACATATTATTATATGCACACTCTACCAAATAGATTCAATTGGTAGAGTGGCAAGTCATGAAATCTCTTTTATTATACATATGTCCAGGTGGGGTTTGTTGTTAGATGTTTCAGTTGGGGGAGCAGTAAAATGAGAGAGTTCTCTATGAAAAAGGTTATTGAGTAACTTTTTAAGTCCTCTGCACATTATTGGAGAGACTGTTTATATTATTGACTATTTGAGACTTGGATATATTGATCACTAGCGCCAATCCTATGTTTTATTTGTGTGTTTTAATCCCTGCATTGATTGTCCTTACCCTATCAACTACAATATAAAATACTTCTACTAACAAAAACAGCCATTAGATAAACTGCACCAACATACAGATTTTTTCCACACTCATGACTTGCTGCAAACTCCCAGATAAAGGACTTTTTTGGGCTGCATCCACAAAGTGGAATTTTCTACTGCATAGAACAAAACTTTATCTTAGCCTGCAAACCTTCAAGCATGTCCTGTAAACTCACCTCTTTAGGAGAGATTAACACATTTCTGAACCCTGGGCCTGATTCATTATGTATCTTAACTTGAGAAACTTCTTATTTCAGTCTCCTGGACAAAACCATGTTACAATGCAAGGGGTGCAAATTAGTATTCTGTTTTGCACATAAGTTAAATACTGACTGTTTTTCCATGTAGCACACAAATATCAACTTTAAATGTCAGTGTAAAAATAAGCTATCAAGTATTTGTGTGCTAAATGAAAAAACAGTCAGTATTTCACTTATGTGCAAAACAGAATACTAATTTGCACCCCTTGCATTGTAACATGGTTTTGTCCAGGAGACTGAAATAAGAAGTTTCTCAAGTTAAGATCCTTAATGAATCAGGCCCCACATTCTTATCCTCCCTATGACATTCTACCTGACTGCCACCCTTCTATACAAAACTTACATTCATTCTCTTGCTATTCTCAACAACCTTTGGACCCCCAAGCCAACATTGCCGAGTAGCTGGATAATATAGCCCCACCAAGTACCTTTACCCATTGCTATCTGGCACTTAAAACTCATATTTTCCTATAGATTGTAAGCTTACAAGCAAGGTCCTCCTAACTCTTTTTGTCTGTTTGTTAGTACTCAGACTTTTTTTTATTACTGCATTTATTCCTAATAGTAACAGGCTGCAGAGTATGTGTCACGAGCCGCGGCGGTACTCACAGCCGCCGCGGCTCGCTTCCTGTAGGTCCCAACGTCCCGGCCGTCACCATGACGACCGGGACGTCATTTCCTTCCAACTCCCGACCGTTGCCAAGGCAACGGTCGGACGCTTCCTCAGCGCCGTGTCCTGGCAGCCAGGCGCGCATGCTCTCTAGGGACAATCAGGCAGATTTAGCCTGTGGCTGAATTAGCAGGCATTAGCCTGCAGGTGTGGATTTCAGTGCTAAGCCCTGATTGGTCTTGCTAGGTGCTGGCAATTAGCCTACAAGTGTGGCCTTGTCTAGGGGCAGGTTCTGATTGGTTATGGGTTGTATTTAAGGCAATGAGGTCTGCTGCCTCATTGCCGGTTATAGCTTCTGTGCTCCAGTCTGCTGACCTGCTTGCTCCAGTTCCTGTTCCTGTATCTACGTTTGGACTTCCCGTGTATGACCCTTGGCTTCGTATTTGACTTCGCTTGTGTTTCCTGTGACCCTGATCCTTGGCTCGTTTACCCGTTCTGCTACTTTGCCTGTGACCTCTGACCTCAGCTTGCTCATCGTTTCTGTTACCTGCTGCCGACCTTTTGACCTCTGCGTGGACCTGACTCTTCTTGCCTGGGTTCTCCCCAGCCGGTACACACTTCACGACCCTCTGTCAGTCTGCAGCCCAGTCTGTCCCCACCATCAGGGGCTCCAGTGAACACCTGACTGGCAGAGTAGACTCCGGGTTGTGTTGTGCCGGCTGGAGGGGTTCCTAACATTATAACCGGCCCACTCACGGAGACAAGATTAGGATGGAGGCAAGTGGATCCACACCGTCTCCAGCACAAACTCTAGCAGGCCACGTTGAGTCCTTGTATCAGATGATGCAGGGATTGGCTGAGCGTATGTCTGTTCAAGAAGAAGCCACAAAAGCTTCACAACCGACTCCAGGTCCCATCTGTGAACCCAAAATGAACTTACCAGATCGGTTCTCCGGAAATAGAACCCTGTTTCGGAACTTCAGGGAGAGCTGCAAGCTCTATTTTCGGATGAGACCTCGCTCCTCCGGTTCAGAGCAGCAAAGAGTTGGGATTATTATTTCCCTTCTACAGGGTGACCCCCAGTCCTGGGCGTTTTCTTTGCCGCAGACCAGTCCGGCCATGCAGTCCGTAGACTCCTTCTTCGAGGCACTGGGTCTACTGTATGATGACCCGGATCGAGTGGCCTCCGCGGAAGCTCATCTACGGTCCTTGAAACAAGGCCGACGGTCGGCAGAAGAATACTGCGCTGAATTCCGTAGATGGTCACCTGATAGTGGATGGAACGACCCTGCCTTACGGAGTCAGTTCCGTCTCGGCCTATCTGAACAGATTAAAGATTCTTTGGTGCAATACCCGTCTCCTAGTTCTCTGGAGGATCTGATGCACCTCTCCATTAAAATTGACAGGAGATATAAGGAGCGGAAAACTGAAAAGGAAGCATCGTCACCTCCATTCGCCTTCGTTCCTGTTTCCCAGGATGGTGAGGAGCCTATGCAATTAAGAGCATATCGTCTCTCTTCGGAAGAGAGAGACAGGAGACGTTCGCAAGGTCTATGTCTATACTGTGGCATAAAAGGCCACTTCTCTCGTTCTTGCCCAAATAAGTCGGGAAAAGACCATGCCTAGGGAATGAGGGGAAAGTTCACCTAGGTCTGCAAATTATCTCCCCGAAAAATGCTGTATTAATCCCTGCACAGCTCACCTTCCGGGCTCGCTCTGTGGTCCTGTCGGCCTTCATTGATAGCGGAGCTGCAGGCAACTTCCTTGATATTGGGTTTGCCCGCTCTGCCGGAATTCCGATGGTAAAACTCAACTCTGCCATTACTGTCTGTGGCTTAGACGGAGGTCCGTTGCCTGGTGGCAAGATTTCCTGGGAGACCCCGCCACTACAGTTGAAGATCGGAGCTCTCCATTCTGAGTCAATCACCTTCTTCCTGATCGATTGTTCGTCGGTTCCTATGATCTTGGGCCACCCATGGCTTTCCTGTCATAACCCTGTCATAGACTGGGTAAAAGGAGAGATTGTCAAGTGGAGTACTTATTGTACACAGTCTTGTTTGTCACTGTCTCTGCGTATGATTCAGCCTATTCCGGAGCGGCTTCCCTCACAGTATCATGAATTCTGGGACGTGTTCTCCAAGAAGGCTGCTGATACCTTACCGCCACATCGTGACTTTGACTGTGCCATCGAACTTATTCCTGGTTCCAAGTTACCTAAGGGGCGTTTGTATTCCCTTTCTGCTCCAGAAACAAAATCCATGCAGGAGTATATCGATGAAAACCTGGAGAGAGGCTTCATCAGGCCATCTAAGTCTCCCGTAGGAGCGGGATGCTTCTTTGTATCAAAAAAAGACGGAGGGTTAAGACCTTGTATTGACTACCGGGGATTGAATCATATCACAGTCAAGAACACCTATCCCCTTCCGCTCATCTCGGTTTTGTTTGATCAGCTAAGAGGGGCCACTGTCTTCACTAAAATCGACCTTCGCGGAGCATATAATCTCATCCGTATCAAAGAAGGAGATGAGTGGAAGACGGCATTCAATTCGCACTCTGGCCACTACGAGTATCTGGTCATGCCGTTTGGCCTTAGTAATGCACCTGCAGTGTTCCAGGACTTGATCAATGAAGTTCTTCGGGAATTCCTTGGTTGTTTCGTGGTCGTCTATTTAGATGATATCCTCATCTATTCCAGATCTTTGCCCGCCCATCAGACTCACGTCAAACAAGTTCTACAGAAATTACGAGAGAACCACCTGTACGCTAAGCTGGAAAAGTGTGAGTTCGAGGTACAGAGAGTATCCTTTTTAGGCTATGTAATCTCTTCTGAGGGATTCTCCATGGATCCAGCTAAGGTCCAGGCTATTCTGGATTGGGTGCAACCCAACAATCTTAAGGCGGTGCAGAGGTTCCTGGGCTTCTCCAATTATTATAGGAGATTCATTCACAACTTTGCCGACATTGTGGCTCCCATTGTCGCTCTGACCCGTAAAGGAATGGATACAACTAATTGGTCGTCCCAAGCAGTAGCCTCATTCGAAAGCCTGAAAAAGGCCTTTGTCTCCGCTCAGGTCCTCAGACATCCGGATCTAGCTAGGACATTTATTCTTGAGGTCGACACCTCTGACATCGGTGCCGGTGCCATCCTATCGCAGAAGGATCCTCATACTAATCGTCTGCACCCATGTGCTTATTTCTCCCGTCAGTTCTCTTCAGCGGAGGCCAACTATGATGTCGGTAATAGAGAACTATTGGCAATCAAATGGGCCTTCGAGGAGTGGCGGCATTGGTTGGAGGGTGCTTCACATCAGATCTCTGTCATTACCGATCATAAGAATTTACAATATATACAGTCAGCCAAACGTTTAAATCCCAGACAGGCCCGGTGGGCGTTATTCTTTACCCGGTTTAACTTCCTGATCACCTACCGACCAGGCTCCAAAAATGTCCGGGCAGATGCCCTTTCCAGAAGTTTCTCGGCACACCACATTCCAGTCACTATCCCAGAGCCGATTATTCCCCCTTCTGTAATCCATGCCGGGTTGACCCAAGATCTGAGTATCACACTTCAGAGATTCCAGAAATTAGCCCCTGATACTACTCCGGAGCGACGTCTCTTTGTTCCAGTCCATCTAAGGAAGGCGGTTATTGCAGAGGCGCATAACAGTAGGGTTGCAGGGCATCCTGGAATTTTCAAGACGTTAGAAATCCTTTCCCGTACAGTCTGGTGGCCATCTATGTCTGCTGACGTCAGGAGTCATATCCTCTCATGTGAGGTTTGTGCCAGAAACAAAGTTCCTAGGATCCGCCTATTAAAGTAATTCTATCGTTTTAAAATAAGCATTGCCCAATCAATTGAATGTGTGTCCAAAGCACAAAGTGATTTATTTTTAACGGATGTAAATGGTCAACAATTCAATACATTATTATATCATGATAAAGTACAGTACAGCACAGCCAATACCAAAAGATAATACATACATACCGCTGCAATCGCTTGCGCACGCTGCGCAACCACGGGACCCGATGGACAATATTCTGTATAGAATATTGTGTCAGAGTTGACTGAGCCCCAGTGAGATGCAGCTAATATATATACAGTCAGTGTTTCATTGTGAACAATAGAGATGACGTAGATTGTTTCTATAGGTCCAGACGTTGGGTGGGTCCAGGCCAGACAGGTAATAGGTTGATTCAATCTAAGGAATCCAAAGGTGGGGGTCTTCTCTCCAGGGGGTCTGCTCCTTTTCATAGCCAGTATCATACAAAGGTTTTACTCTCTAATATCAATAACTAAAGTATGCAATGTGCGATCTCTTCGCCGATTGCACCGGACAGCTGCTGATGATTAGGGCTTCAATATGATATCAGGCATGACACCTTTCCTATTACCTAAACCTTTAATAACACTACAATGTACATATAATCACTATATATATATATATATATATATATATATATATATATATAGACTAATAATAAACCGAATACTATCTGCTCCTGAATTACAGTGTAACAGAACCAATATGAAATGATATAAATAACTAACTGTTGTAATGCGAGTGTGTGCGTGCGTATTTTACCGTGCGAACGCACCACGTCACGTAACACGTGGCGTACGCTTCGCAATACGCACGGCAAACCAATATTAAACCAATATACTTTCGTTCATCCAATTATACGACTTCAACAGTCCACCCTTTGATAGTACAATAAACTATCACCTTAAAGATGTTATAAGCAGGATCTCAGTACCACGTTTCATTGTTATGTAATACAAATCCCCTTTGGTGTATGTCCACACTGTTTGTAGATCTAAACAAGTTATTATAAGAGAGAGTTTTAATCCTCTAAACGACTTCTTCTTTTACTATAAACCGTACACTTCTGGAGCTTGGAGATAACTTTTTGTATGCCCTTCAAGGGTGCAATAAAACACTTAATACATTATTTGGAAAGGTACATGGTACAGTAGAACGTGTATCAGCTATACAGAATTCTCTACTACAGTTCTTCAAGTTTAACAGGTTCTTCTGTCCAACGCATGTCTTTAAGCTCAGAATACATTTAAACACTTCATGTTCATCAATAGCATCATCCTATGTCTATCAATAATGTCATATGCAATCTCCTTCAGCTTGCGTTAATATACACACATCTTATAATGTCACCAGTTCTTTTCATCAACCCTTGTGGGCGGGCTATTGTCTGTTCGTTCTTCCCAGTCTCTCAATGCTCAGATTTAACAGTGATCGGCTTGCAAAGCATTGGGAGACTTCAGACTAAGGGACCTAGGTGTCCTACTTTTTCCCCTAGTGACCTCCCACCCATAGTTCAGGTACCTCAAGAATATTTAGTGGAAAGAGAACTAATCCTACTTGATATAATCACTGAGGCACGTGTGAGCACGCCCAGCACTTTGTTTGGTCTAAAACCTTACCCTCCCAAGAATGATAATCATTCTCAAGGATGCCTGCTCAAGTCCGAATATTACTGGACTGGCATCGCTGGGTGTGTCTCTTTTCTAACCATGGGGTCGCCGTACTTACGGACGTAATGCTACTCAGACAATAGCCCCTCGCACTTTCTCCAAGCTCCAAGGTTTCCAAATTTTCCTTTACCCCTGAATTGAATAGAGTAATTGGCCGGACTGATTATGCTACTAACTTCTTCCTCCCCAACACCTCCTTATCATTACCCGAACCAGTCTCTGTCACCTGCTAATAATCAAAAGAATCAACCGTCCTGAGAAGAGAGTGAAATGAGAGAACACAAAACAGGAAAAACTACAACTTCATGCTGGACAACAGTCTTAGCCTTTGGCTCAGGTGCTACTAACTGCATTCGAGGCCTTCCAGTACAAACTCATGAGTGCCCTTGGACCCTTCTCTGAGTGTTGGCCCCTCTGCATTGGGTGGTATGGGCACCAGTGTGTCTCTGCTACCCTTGAAGCCGTGAGGCTGGTAGCCTACACCTGGTACCTGTCTGGCAAATAACCTAAGCTTAAGAGATTTCTGCTCCACAACTTACTCTCCCGATCCAACATCCTGACAGTTAGTGTGACCTTTCAGGAAACAGTGTTTTGGACGTTCTCGGTTACTGTCTCACTATTTACCTTCTCTCAAGGTCTAACCTAGCCTCCCAGTTACAATCTCATCTCACGAGGGGTCAAGAACATTTCAAAAACTGACAGGTTAGGAGTCTGCCCAGGGGTGATCTTTTAGTAGCGGGAAAGGACTAGTGGCACTTCAATCAAGTTCCAACTCTTATTCTATTCAATTTATTCTACCGAGTACCACTACTTTATGTTCACACTGGTTTATGGCTAACTGAAAGTATGTGATTTGTTACCACTACTCATACATTATACATCTATTATCAATAACATTAATACCCCTATCATCTATTATAACTCTAGGACTATCACATTAAATAACAAAAGCTTTGAGTATGAAACAGTAATTAGACACATTTCAATACACCTCTACCTAGACATATTTCATTGGTACACCTGTGTATACTTGAGGATCCTGCATGGTGGTAATTGGATGACGTGTATTTGTTTTACCTGGAGGAAAACCCATCAGCAGGAGGGATATGGGATGGCTCTATTAGTCTACCTTGTCCATCTCTCCAGAGTCCACCAGACTCCTCACCACATCACTTCACCTTCCAGACAGTTTATCCCTCAGGTAACACAAATCTTCCTATATTAACCAATATGTGTATGCGTGCATGTGTCTGTGTGTGTGTTCACCTTTTTAAAACTAAAACAATACAACGAAAAACAAAACAAAACATAGATTTGTTAGCTGTCACATAAAACCCTGCTGTCTATTTGACAGCTATGTTCTCCCTGGTGTGACAGCCATGTATGGTTGTGCGTGTAAGTGTGGACCTTACTAGCAGCTACTTCAGTTGGTAACTGTGTCACTGTATAAAGTCCTCAATGTAGTGTCCTAATCATGTGCTGGTATTGCTATAAAACGATTTCTCAGTCACCTCAACATCGCCCTCTAGACTAGAAAAATGCTAAAGACCAATGTATATCAATCGATTTTCCCTCTGCCAACTCACATGTCATTCTCAGTACCTCATATTCAGCTACTTGACTAAGTGGGAAAGGCAAAGAGGTCTCTTTCTATAACACTTTCTTCAAATATAACAGTATCCAGTACATGCCTGTCTAACAGTGAAAATTATAAAACATGAAAATTCTACATTTTCTAGGGTTTCACATTATGTCGTATCTTGTGGTAAAAATCCTACTCCAATGTTCTACACAGAGATGCATATCTGTATGCCTATCCTCTAGCAATCTCCTGTCTCCACCCTTTGTGCATCCATAAAAAGGCACATTTTTGTACAGGAGGCACGAACCAAAACAAAAAAAAAACAAAAAACAAAACAGATATGCAATCTATAAAACATGAATCGTATTTCCACAACAGAACCTTTCTGCTTAAAAAAAAATCAGCAGTTTCTATACACATGAAAACAAAACCCCTGACTGTTTCTGTAACTTATGTCAATCTAGTGTGTGTATCTCTGAATTTGTCTTATGTAAAAACATAAAAATATGTTTTAGCCCCATTGTTGAGACTGTGTCTGATTTTATCTCTACTAGAGCAGAGAGAGAGAGAGAGAGAGAGAGAGAGAGAGAGAAAGAGAGAGGGAGAGAGAGAGGTAGAGAGAGAGAGAGAGGGAGCGGGAGAGAGAGAGATAGGTAGAGAGAGAGAGGGAAAGAGAGAGAGAGAGAGAGAGAGAGAGAAGGAGCGGGAGAGAGAGAGAGAGAGAAAGAGAGAGAGAGAGAGAGAGAGAGAGAGGGACTAGCGTTTGTGTAAAGAATGAGAAATAGGAAAGCAATGAATGATGGGAATACAAAGGTTTGAATACAAACATACATGTAGAAAGGGAGATTTATTTTTTTTTCAACAAAATGACAGCTGGATTCGGCACTACGACTCTATGGGGAAATGGCTGTATTCATTCCACTGTTCCCCTTAGCTATTTGCTAACTATGACCCCTCCCCATACTTGACTAGGGGTTCTTAACAGTGCAATCCAGTGTCGTCCGTTATTTGTTCATTAAGAACTCGGTATCTCATTGACTACATACCTTTTCAACGGACTTTTCTAACTTATAATAGAGAAATGTGAAAATGTACTCTTAGTGACTCATATTTTCTCTGAAATACATAAAACGATATTTTGGAGCAAAGTATGTACATACTTCATTGTTGGATAATGATTCTCAGCCAAACAAATTATCATGAGTCACTGCAGCCTAAAACAAAAGAGTGTTCCAATTGTCTATTGTTAATTAGTCTTTCAAGAGTAATTCTTCTATTTCTCTATCTCACCCCTTTTAAACACTTGTCTATACTTCTTTTGTGTCCCTTTTATCTGTGAAAAGAAAAACAAGATAGTTATCTTAAAACAGCAAACAAAACAAACATTTCTATTCTTTGCCGTCGGCTAGCGATTTAGGAAAACAAACATGTGACAACATAAAACAAACAAACAAAATCAACAAAGATTACTTTTAAAAAATAAGTTTCTTTCTACATTTTGCACCTTAATGCTCACCACAGATTAACTCTAGAGTCGGCTATATTTCTCCCCCAGAATATTAGTTGTTACAGAGTGTGCAATCAATTAAAGGGGAACCTCTGAGAGAAGTGTACGCCTCCTTTGTGGATGTCTATGTGATTTCCAACCCAGGTATTCATTCTTCTCTCTACACAGTTCCTACTCATGTGTCCCTTCTTATGGCAGTAGAAGCACGTCCCTGTCATGTCTGCACAATGTTTTGCTAGGTGTCCTATTTTATTGCCTTGAAAACACTTCCTCAACTCGTGTTGTTTCTCTTCTTTTTTACAATCTCTTGCGAAATGGCCTTCTTCGTTACACTTAAAACACCTGATTTTTATATGTTTCTTATTATGTGGGTTGTATGCTGGTGGTCGTGTGTGCAGTCCCTCTAGTGCTGGGATACTTACCATCATTACCCTATCACTTAGTGTCTCTTTCCGTTTATTTATACTTTTATCATGTTCTATAGCTGACTCCCTGAGAGCACTTACAGTGGTTCCTTTCCAGTATGGTAATGAAGTTTGCACCCTTCTTTTCAAGTTTTCCCTGAGGCCATCCATTAGAACTTTAACAGCAACCTCTCTGTAATGTGGATTATCTTTTATGTCTGGTACCCCAGTATATTTGCCCATTGCTATCAAAGCTCTGCAAAAATAGTCTGCTGCATTTTCACTATCTTTTTGCTGGATACTAAAAATTTTACTCCAGTCCACTATCACTGGGAAATATGTGGCCAACTGTGTGATTATATTTCTAATATTGTCCTGATTATCATCCTCGGTTAAGGATTCATCCTCCTCCAACATACAATCATTAATGAACTTTTGTATATCAGTATTGAGAGGAAGACAGGCCTTCAATAATACTCGCCAATCTTTATTAGTTGGCTCATACACATTACCATAATATCTAATAAACTGCTGACATTTGGTCAAATCTTTCCTAGGATCAGGGAAATCAGACAAAATTGAAAATGTTTCAGACCTAGTGCATGGATCATGCTTTGCTACATGTTTTAAGGGAACATCACTATTCCTGTCTGCTTTCCCATTGGGAACTGCTGCTGTGCAGACAGGATGTAAGTCTACCAAATCACTGAAACTAGTTGCTGAAATTGCTGCTGCAGTAAAATGGATGTCTCCCCCTGTGTTAACCTTTTCATTACTCTCACCACTTTCAGCAGCTGCCCCTGCTGGTGGGACCGTTCCTCTTCTTTGTCCTGAAACATTACTTTTAACGTTACTTAAAACAACATACAAGTTACTAGTTACAGTTTTTACATTTTTGGTATTGGCTGTACTTCCCGCCCCGACCGAATTTATCGGGGGCGTGTTTGCGCTCAGTTCGCCACGCTTTGCAACGCACACTTCCGGAATGCTTGTTTCCGCTGAACACGTGTTTTTCCTTACACTCACTTCCGCTGTGCGTTCGCTGCTCTGCCACGTGTTACCTTCCATTTGCCACGATTTTAAACAATGATTATGTGCATTTCTCACTTTCGTTGACTTAATCAACCGTACTTTATCTTTTACGGTATTTAGCACCTCTGCATTAAAACTCCCTGTTGTTGGGAAAGGCCTATCACAATCTTTGGTCATTTCGACCCACGTGTCACAATACACAGTTGCGTATGCACCATATTTTGCACACATGAGAAATCTTGCTGACTCAATAAGACCTTCCTTAGGCAGTAAATTGGTAATCTCTAGCGTATGCCTAGCACCCATGTTGCACAATATACTTTCTACCCGGAACACAGACACACCGCAATGCTCTGTTCCTTCCGGCCAAATGTGAAACACAGACACACCGCAATGCTCTGTTCTTTCCACTAAATAATTTCAACTCTGTTGCTATACTCACCGCTAGAGATCTATAATGCTCGGTGAACGTATTTCCTTTAGCCGCGTTCACTCGCTTTTCTCGCCCCTGGCGAGGATCCCTAATACAGAAATATCACTGTGGGCCCCAAGGGCTATCATCTCCTCGATAGCCTGGCTCAACCACAAAAATCTGCTGAGTTTATTATCGCTGGGAGCGCAAGTTAATACAATCAACCTGCCTTTCCAGTATAATTCCTCCTAGTTGCTTCACCAATTCGCACTAACGGTGCGATCGGATCGCACTGCCTACCAATACTAATTATTAGCAAACCTTGCGATCTATTGGTAGCGCTTTTGCGAAAACTTCGTTTTCGCATTCGGTATACCTGCCCTGTATACCGTCCTTCAGTTGGGCAATCCGCCTCGTCAGACAGCAACTGAGCACCTCAACAATAAAACAGTGTATCTACGTTACAACATCACACACTATACACCTTTTCTGCGCAGAAAATCAAAAGTTCCCAACAACAGTAATAATACTTTAGAGGCTTTCACAAGTAATTATACTATACACGTACAATAACTATCAAAACGATTGTTTAACCACGTGGCAAGTCTACCGGAAGTTCGCGTACGCACAGCAGGAAATACACATACGCTAAGCAATGCAATACAGTTAAAACGCACAATGACAGAAAAAAGAAACAGTTTTCTCTTTTGTCCCTAGGTTCTAGTTAGCGTGCCCTAGATAATGCAAAACGGACATTCGGTTTCACAACACAGAGTAAAATTCAGGTTTTGAACACAATGCGTTCTTACCCGTTTATGACGCGTCTCCACCCTTTGTTGAGGAACCGAAATCCGTTGGTCTTGCGTATCATCGGCAACGAAACCTCCAAAGCTCACGAGCCCCCAAATTATTAAAGTAATTCTATCGTTTTAAAATAAGCATTGCCCAATCAATTGAATGTGTGTCCAAAGCACAAAGTGATTTATTTTTAACGGATGTAAATGGTCAACAATTCAATACATTATTATATCATGATAAAGTACAGTACAGCACAGCCAATACCAAAAGATAATACATACATACCGCTGCAATCGCTTGCGCACGCTGCGCAACCACGGGACCCGATGGACAATATTCTGTATAGAATATTGTGTCAGAGTTGACTGAGCCCCAGTGAGATGCAGCTAATATATATACAGTCAGTGTTTCATTGTGAACAATAGAGATGACGTAGATTGTTTCTATAGGTCCAGACGTTGGGTGGGTCCAGGCCAGACAGGTAATAGGTTGATTCAATCTAAGGAATCCAAAGGTGGGGGTCTTCTCTCCAGGGGGTCTGCTCCTTTTCATAGCCAGTATCATACAAAGGTTTTACTCTCTAATATCAATAACTAAAGTATGCAATGTGCGATCTCTTCGCCGATTGCACCGGACAGCTGCTGATGATTAGGGCTTCAATATGATATCAGGCATGACACCTTTCCTATTACCTAAACCTTTAATAACACTACAATGTACATATAATCACTATATATATATATATATATATATATATATATATATATATATATATATAGACTAATAATAAACCGAATACTATCTGCTCCTGAATTACAGTGTAACAGAACCAATATGAAATGATATAAATAACTAACTGTTGTAATGCGAGTGTGTGCGTGCGTATTTTACCGTGCGAACGCACCACGTCACGTAACACGTGGCGTACGCTTCGCAATACGCACGGCAAACCAATATTAAACCAATATACTTTCGTTCATCCAATTATACGACTTCAACACGCCCAATAGGCCAGTTAGTTCCTTTGGCACCACCTGCAAAACCATGGACCCACTTGTCCATGGACTTTATAGTGGATCTACCACCTTCTGCAGGACACAATACCATTTGGGTCGTGGTAGACCGGTTCAGTAAGATGTCCCATTTCGTTCCCTTACCCAGACTGCCTACAGCTCGGGATTTGGCCGTCTTATTCATTCAACATATTTTCCGGCTCCATGGACTCCCTACTGACATAGTTTCCGATCGGGGTTCCCAGTTCATAGCGCAATTCTGGAGATCTTTCTGTACCCTCCTCGGAATCAAGGTTAGTTTATCATCCGCATATCACCCTCAGTCCAATGGGCAGACCGAAAGAGTTAACCAGTCCTTGGAAAAATTTTTGCGATGCTACACGTCAGAGTTCCATGATAATTGGTCTTCCTTGTTACCCTGGGCAGAATTCGCCTGTAACAATTCCTGTCATTCATCTACTAAAACTTCTCCGTTTTTCTGCAATTATGGTTTTCACCCCAGATCTAACTCCCTGTATTCACTTAACCCAGTTGGTGTCCAGGAGATCCGTTCCACTGCAAGAGATCTCAGAGTTATCTGGAGGAAAGTACAGGCATCTCTGAAACAGGCTTCAGTTGTCTCAAAAATTTTTTCGGATCGCCACCGTACCATCTGCTCCTTCAAGGTGGGCCAGAGAGTGTGGCTGTCTACAAAAAACATTAAACTCAGACAGCCTTGCAAAAAGTTAGGTCCCAAGTTCATCGGCCCGTTCCTTATCATCAAGCAGGTTAATTCTGTTGCATTTAGGTTAAGAATTCCGGGCTCATTGAGAATTCCCAACACATTTCACTGTTCTCTGTTGAAGCCGGTATTATATCCTACTTAAATCCAGTCTTCAAATTTGCCTGAGAGAAAATCAAACAGATCACCAAGATACGTTGTTCAGAAGATCTTGGATTCCAAAAAAGTGCAAGGTCAGGTGCACTTCCTAGTGCAGTGGAGGAATCGTGGGTTAGAAGAACGGTCTTGGATCCCACGGAGACAACTCGATGCTCCTAAACAGTTGAAGGAGTTCTTTAAAAAATTTCCAAGGAAACCGGGATGTCGGGGTTCCTTAACCCCTCCTCAAGGGGGGGGTACTGTCACGAGCCGCGGCGGTACTCACAGCCGCCGCGGCTCGCTTCCTGTAGGTCCCAACGTCCCGGCCGTCACCATGACGACCGGGACGTCATTTCCTTCCAACTCCCGACCGTTGCCAAGGCAACGGTCGGACGCTTCCTCAGCGCCGTGTCCTGGCAGCCAGGCGCGCATGCGCTCTAGGGACAATCAGGCAGATTTAGCATGTGGCTGAATTAGCAGGCATTAGCCTGCAGGTGTGGATTTCAGTGCTAAGCCCTGATTGGTCTTGCTAGGTGCTGGCAATTAGCCTACAAGTGTGGCCTTGTCTAGGGGCAGGTTCTGATTGGTTATGGGTTGTATTTAAGGCAATGAGGTCTGCTGCCTCATTGCCGGTTATAGCTTCTGTGCTCCAGTCTGCTGACCTGCTTGCTCCAGTTCCTGTTCCTGTATCTACGTTTGGACTTCCCGTGTATGACCCTTGGCTTCGTATTTGACTTCGCTTGTGTTTCCTGTGACCCTGATCCTTGGCTCGTTTACCCGTTCTGCTACTTTGCCTGTGACCTCTGACCTCAGCTTGCTCATCGTTTCTGTTACCTGCTGCCGACCTTTTGACCTCTGCGTGGACCTGACTCTTCTTGCCTGGGTTCTCCCCAGCCAGTACACACTTCACGACCCTCTGTCAGTCTGCAGCCCAGTCTGTCCCCACCATCAGGGGCTCCAGTGAACACCTGACTGGCAGAGTAGACTCCGGGTTGTGTTGTGCCGGCTGGAGGGGTTCCTAACATTATGCTGTTACAATATAAAGATTATTAATAATGAAAATAATACACATAATAATAACAATAATAATTTCAATTTATGTTATATATTTTTTATGTTTGTCTTGCTTTTTTGTGCAGCAGTCAAAACACAAAAAAAATATATAGTCAATACAGTCAGGAGATAAAGTTGAAATTGAGAAACTAGACAAAATAATTTAATGGGATGTGAAGAAGAAAGGAGTATAGAGAGCAAAAGACTAGTAACTAAATCATTTAACATCTTCATGTTATTTTTTCATGCAGACTTTGATGATGTATGTTGGGTACCAGAGCCATCATATTTTTGCAAAGATGCAGTATGTTTTACTGTTTTACTGTCTTAGAGGGGTGGTGTGGCTGCTTAGGGCTTGTTATTCAGAAGTACAGATGTCCTGGAAAAGCTGCTTCAGAGTGTAGATCTTGTGGCAGCGGGGAGGAAGAGAGTGAGAAAGAGACTAAGGCTAGGTACACACTATACAAAATTTCTCCCGGTGCGATATCCTTAACGATTTTACAAACGATTAAAAATCAACATTGCCATCCATGTGTACACACTAAACATGTTTTACACGATTTAACCTCAGATCTGTGCTCTTCATCTGTCATAACCAAAAGATCGTGACTCTGCACACTCTATAGAGATTTATGGACACTGCTGGTTATGAGTGCAAACACATTGCAGGATTGGAACAACAGATTTTTAGTCCGATTTAAAAATCAAATTAAACGATACGATGTGGTTTGGAATGATAATTGATCATCATTGCAGCGTAGACACTAATGCGATATCGGGCCAATGGGTTGTTTATCATTTGATTGGATCGATAATCGTCTGAAAACACTGTAGTGTGTACCCAGCTTAAGAGATAGATTGAGACAGACATACACAGAAAAGGGCAGGGAGAGAGAGAAATTCCAAAATAAATACATTTCTATACTTTCTTAATATGTTTTATTATTCATATTTGACTTATTAGCTTGTTGGAGACTTTAAACACTTACATTCTAATACAATAACAAAGTAATTTCACATTTCTATAAAAAAAAATATTTGGTTCTGGGGGAGGGTACAACTTTATAAGTAGGGCCACCAAATTCCTACAACCCTTGTGACAACACAGCAACTATTGATTTTCAAACTTTGTACCAATTGTTAAACGATTTTATGCAGGCAAACTGCATTTATTATAAAAATGCATAGCTTTGCGAACAGTGCCGGATTTAGGAAATGGAGGCCCCTGGGCTAAGGGGGCCTCCATTCCCCTGTGAGGGCCCCCCCCCCCGTGATCCGAGCTGCCTGCCCACCCCCCGGCACTTACCTCCTTCTCCGGCGCGCTGTGCGCTCTTTACTGAGGAGATCTCGTGAGAGTGAGACTCACGAGATCTCCTCAGTAAGGAGACTACAGCTCGTCAGGGAAGAACCGCAGTGAAAGTGCTCAGCAGCACTGATCGCGCCGGGGGCGCCCCCGACCGATCAATTTTGCTGCTGAGCACTTTCAAGGGCCCCCTGGATGCCATAGGCCCCTGGGCTGTAGCCCAGTTAGCCCTATGGTTAATCCTGCCCTGTTTGCGGAACACAATGTTGGCATTTGCAGTAAAGGAGAAGTTTGCACAGACTAAGCGGAGAAGTTGGGTAAAGGGAGGGTATACCTTTCAAAGTGCGGAGCAAACACACCAGTTTGTCTAGCTTTGCAGAGCAGTGTGATTATTGAAACAATATATAGAATGGAAAGAGTGCAGTGTTATGGCTGGTCCTTGCGGTGCTGAGAATCGCATGGCATTGTTAATTGACTAAAAGACTGAAATATTAAAATCAAAGAGCAGGCAGTCTTTGGGTCTCTTTTTTGTACTGGTACCAATTTTGCACCCCAACATTAATAGAGAAGCTCTTCGCAAAATGTAATATACTGTAAAGCTCCACACACATAAAAGCGATTCATGTACTAAAACACAATGTCTCAATGTCCCCTCATTGTCATGGTTAATTTGTCATAAATGAGGCCAAACTGAGCAGTATTCTTTAGTATAAAAACTGAAAAGTTTTATTTATTGAAAGGGGTAGTTGTAAAGTGGTAGAAGGTTGGACATTTGGACAGTGCACCTCTTCAGATCTTTCCACCTCTCTACACACCTAGGCCATTCCTCCCAACTGTCCTGATTTAGGCGGAACTACCCTCATGTAAGGCTACTGGTTTGGACGTGGCCATGCCCTCATTGTGTCATGATCAAGTCCACTTTTTTGTGGCCACACATTCCTTTCACATGTCCTGCTGAAAGTGCTGGGATGTATAATGAGTTTATTATAATGTGTTTATTATTTTGCACATAAGTTAAATACTGTTTTTTTTTTCATGTAGCACACAAATACTTGATAGTTTTATGTTTACACCTAAAATAGAAGTTGATCTAGGACATGCCCTAACCCAACTATAAATTTACCATCACATTTTAAATTTACCTCCCACTCCAATGCAACATGGTTTTGCCAAAGTGCAAAGTTACTCCTTTTTTTGCATTACTTTCCTTAATGAATCAGGCACTATGAGGGCACCTTGATATGTGCTGGGTGGACCATTTGGACCGTTTGGATTACAGTTGCAAAATAAAGGTACATACATAATACTATAAAAGCTAAGATTTAGTAGACTTTGCAGCTTTAACAACATATCCATTAAAAGCTAATTCCTCCCAAAACTAAAAAACCGATGAAGCCCCAAGCTCCTAGTGTTCCAAGAAGAACATCTTCCCTCCTGCAAGTGTGACTTGTTTAGGATGTCATAGCTTTCTACATAAACTACTCATTCCCTTCGGGGAGGGACCATTAACCACTTGAGGAGACCAGCTGAATCCCCAGATCCACTGTGAGACAATACGTAAAACTTTGTACTTTTATGTTTCAACTGTATATTCCACCTGTGGAAAATATGCAACAATTAATTCTGCATTTTATAATATTCATGGCAACCAGACAAATTTGAATGCCATTGAATGTCGATGAAGTTGCAGAACACAAGTTGATCCAGCACATGATACTCAAGTTATACCTCAAACTATACACAGCCGCTCAACTACAGTGAGAGCTCGGAGCTGTGGTCTAGAGGCAGAACGATAGTATGACACACTATATTCAAAACATTGTTTCCACAAACATCCATGCTTAGTTTTCCTTTTTTTAAACTGCACTAGGCAGATTTTACTGAGTTGCATACACACCATAGCCTCACAAATCCAATACCACAACCTCCAACCTGTCCATTCTGTTTAAAAGAAATACATGTTTTCTACCAGTAATTTAACAAGGATCACTTTTTTTTATAACCTATCAGGAACATGTAGCCCTCTGCTTGTCTGTTGTTTGGTGTAGGTGCATTTGTCCCTATCACCTACCTCTGAAGTACATAGGAGTTTTCCATCAGGGTTCTAGCTCAGTTTCTCTCAAATCAGGTGCTTGTGGGCAACTCAGCAGAGGCATCTGCACATGTATGTTTGATAAAAACAAAGCTTGGACAGAACAACTGCAGCAAGGGCAGTGGTGTACAGTTACCAGCTGTTAAAATAATGGGCACCAGATGATGAAAATGAACAATTTACATCTCCAAACTTTACATTCTAGATTTAGTCAATTAGTAACTGTCAATAATAACATAATAACTTGTGGTTTAAAGGCATTCTGGCATATTGCAACTTTTACTCTACTCACTTCTTTCCCATTCACTGCTGCAATAACACCAGCTTACCCATTCGTATTTGTACAGGTTCACTTTCCACCCCCCGCTATTCTTAGGACACATGTATGTGCATTCCCAGACCTCACAGGTGTGTCTCCGGAAAAACACCCATGCTCACCCTACTTGATTCACAGACAGGACAAACTTTCTATAGCATCATCAATATGTCGTTGTCACTCATCGGACCGTGAGGGCCTCTGCCTGTCCTGAGCCGCGACCGTCCGCCATCTTGATAGGACTGCGCATGTGCAGGATCCCTGAACTCTTATGACCTTGCTTTTAACTTAATTGGTGGATCAATCACCTCTCCCTATTTAAGGCACCTGTGGCCTTTGTATCGTTGCCTGATCTTGATTCTCACTCCTTGTGAGTCTCTGAAGGTGTCTCCTGTGTCCTGCTCGTGTCTTCAGTTTCCTGCTGGATTACCTGCTCTGCTCATCGGTGGTTCCCATACCCGCTACAGACTCCTAGCTCTCCTGCTCGTGTCTTCTGTTTCCTGCTGGATTACCTACTCTGCTCATCGGCGGTTCCCATACCCGCTACAGCCTCCCAGCTCTCCTGCTGTGTCTGCACCAGGACAAGTTTCTCTACTCAGCAGCGGTATACATACCCGCTATAGACTATTAGCTGTTATCCTGCATATCTGCTTTGGACAAGCCTCTCTACTCAGCAGCGGTATACTTACCTGCTATAGACTATTAGCTGTTACTCTGCATATCTGTTTGGACAAGTTTATCTGCTCTCCAGCTGTATACATACAGCCATAGACTATTACTATTACTCTACTTACCCGCACCTGGACAAGTCCTCACCTCCTCGCAGTGGTACAACTTGCTATCCGCAGACCACTGACTTCCCCGCTACCTACCTGCACCTGGACAAGTCTTCCCATCACAGCAGTGTTACAACTTGCTATCCGCAGACCATTGACTCCTCCGCTACCTACCTGCACCTGGACAAGTCTTCCCATCACAGCAGTGAAACAACTTGCTATCCGCAGACCACTGACTCTCCCGTTACCTTCCTTCACCTATTCACGTCCGCCTGGCTCTTCTTGGTTGAGACCTGCCTCTGCACTATAGTTGCAAGTCGCTGACTTTTCTACCATTATAGCTGCGAGTCGCTGACTCCTATCTACTCCATTGACATTCTCTCTCCACCTGCTGTTGTATAACGTTCCTACTATTCACCCTACTGCCCAGAGAATCGCTGTGTAAACCCCGCCCCTCTGGTAAGCATTATCATCTGGTTAATCCTGGGTAGAACTCCTAGTGCCCGTGACAGTCCTACTGGGCTCCAAATCCTGCTTCTCGAAACTCAGCTACACACACTTTGCAGAATTAACTTCAGTTGCCATCTAAGCATTTGGCTTACCTCAACATTTGATTTTAAGGTCAAGTGTATACCTAACTTTAATTAGCATCACCCACATCATACAGTCTACCTTTAGTGCAATTCTGCCTGAACCAACATCATGTGGATGATCCACAAACCCTGCACACAGTCCACATAAAATAACCAATTTTAGTTTATTTCATATCCTACAGCTGAATCAAAAATCATTTCAACAGCTCTGCCACAAGTCATTATTTCATTCATGAGGAAATATAAATTGTAGTGTTTATTTGCTATTTAAACTATTATACTCTTAATAAATCTAGCCACAAAACAACATTAAGTTTGAAAGATGAGGTTGTTATCTAGGCAGTTCTTTTAAGGACCAAGGTACTATAGAATACACAGGAGCAATATCAAAAGGGAAGAGGGGGGCCTGTTCTCTTGAACATCAAAAGGCACACAATTGGCTGGCATTAGTACTATCCAATCAAGTGTATGCAACACTAAAAACTTCCGACCCATCCCTCTTCATAATTCTCCCAGGAACTCTAAATTGCTGAGATCAATAATAATCTTACTGGGACCATCTCTTTAAATAAAATCCATGGGGTCTCTAATGAATTGTGTGGCCGTGTACAACAGAGCATAGGATGAAATGGATAGAACTGATTTCTGGAAAACACCTTAGAGCTCAAGATATGTGTGTGAGAAGAGCTACAGGACACTATGTAATGTTATAGACTGATGTAACTCATGTGATTATGACTTGTAATGATGCCTTAACACGGACATTATCTTTGAGCTTTAAACTTTGAGATGTTCAAATCTAATCCAGGTAAGTACCGAGACATAGACAGACATCTATAAAAAGTGATGTAGAAAAATGTCACAGTAATGCTCTTCATGTATTTGCGTATGTTTAAAGTAAGACAACATTCTTTTCAGAGAGAATCATAGTTATAATTTATGTCCGCTTCTTCAAAAAAATAGAATCTGTTATAGATGCCAAGTAAAGGATGAGGAACATTTACAAATATTTAAACTAAATTATTCTACTAATTCTGGCTAATGAGATTTTTCCATAACTGTCCACATAGAATGCTAATTCTGGATTATATTGCTACAGGGTGTCTATACAAGTCTCTATATAGGCCTTTACTAAACCTGTCTTGTCAGCAATAACAGTGACAAATACATGTAATAATATTGTATAATACATATTCAATACGTTACTACCCCAGTGTTCCCAGTATAATGGAAGCAGGGACACCAAGTTACCTTCCCCATTATACTAATATATAATAAGCAACTAAACAGAACACACACAGAAAGGGTTAAAAAAAATACCCCACAAAACCCCTTAGTCAGAGCCGAAATTTAGACCTCATAGGGCCCTAGGCAGGATACTGTTTTTGGGCCTCCTCCCTGAAACAATCCATAGCACTAGATTTTTGCAGCCTACCAAATACCCCTATAGTTACGTAGAAGTGAAAGCATGTGCCGCCGCATGCCTACCATATACCCTTATAGTTACGTAGATATGAAAGCATGTGCCGCCGCATGCCTACCATATACCCCTATAGTTAAGTAGATATGAAAGCATGTGCCGCCAAAGGAGGTGAGGGCGTGGCTTGCATCTTTGGGGGCGTACCTAACATGTGAAAAGAGCAAGGCCACCCTGCTGCAGAAAAATGCACCCCTAAATAATTACCAAGCAGTCCCGTTTTTTTAAGTAGTTGGGTCAAAACAGCATAATAAATATTGAAGTCAGGGCAGAAATACTTACTTAAGTTGTTTGCAAAAATAATACGCATAAATCCAAGTATGTGCTCTTGTCACTTTTGTCCCTCTATCATCACACTGTGCCCCTTCATTGTCACTTTTGCCCCTTCACAATATCACATGTGCCCTTTCACCATTACCTCTGTGCCCATCACCATCACCACCTCTGTGCCAATCACCATCACCACCATTGTGCCAATCACCATCACCACCTCTGTGCCCATTACCACCTCTGTGCCCTTCACCATCACCACTTCTGTGCCAATCACCATCACCACCTCTGTGCCTCTTCACCATCACCACCTCTGTGCCCTTCACCATCACCACTTCTGTGACAATCACCATCACCACCTCTGTGCCTCTTCACCATCACCACCTCTGTGCCTCTTCACCATCACCACCTCTGTGCCCTTCACCACCTCTGTGCCAATCACCATCACCACCTCTGTGCCCTTCACCATCACCACCTCTGTGCTAATCACCATCACCACCTCTGTGCCAATCCCCATCACCAATTCTGTGCCCCTTCACCATCACCACCTCTGTGCCCTTCACCATCACCACCTCTGTGCCCATCACCACTTCTGTGCCAATCACCATCACCACTTCTGTGCCAATCACCACCTCTGTGCCCTTCACCACCTCTGTGCCCATCACCATCACCACCTCTGTGCCAATCACCATCACCACCATTGTGCCAATCACCATCACCACCTCTGTGCCCATTACCACCTCTGTGCCCTTCACCATCACCACTTCTGTGCCAATCACCATCACCACCTCTGTGCCTCTTCACCATCACCACCTCTGTGCCCTTCACCATCACCACTTCTGTGCCAATCACCATCACCACCTCTGTGCCTCTTCACCATCACCACCTCTGTGCCCATCACCACCTCTGTGCCTCTTCACCATCACCACCTCTGTGCCCTTCACCACCTCTGTGCCAATCACCATCACCACCTCTGTGCCCTTCACCATCACCACCTCTGTGCCAATCACCATCACCACCTCTGTGCCAATCACCATCACGAATTCTGTGCCCCTTCACCATCACCACCTCTGTGCCCTTCACCATCACCACCTCTGTGCCCATCACCACTTCTGTGCCAATCACCATCACCACTTTTGTGCCAATCATCACCTCTGTGCCCTTCACCACCTCTGTGCCCATCACCATCACCACTTCTGTCCCTTGTTTTACTTACCTTTCTATTGCGCGCTGCTCCTCCTCCGTCAGTCCAGATGTAAAAAAAAAAAAAAAGAAAAAGAAAGAGTCACGTGATCGCTCGTCGGGTCCCGGCAGCCTCTCCTCCTCTCTCTATCACTGAGACACTGAGAGGAGAAGAGGCTTCCGCGACCCGATTCGCGGCACCCGACCCCCACTCCCCCGATTCGCGGCACCAGACCCCCCCTCCCCCGACTCGCGGGGGGGGGGGGGGTGTGCCGGGAGTCGGGGGAGGGGCCGATTTTTTTTTTTCATTTTTTTAAAAATTGCTCCTGTCCCCCCCAGCTGTGCCCCCCGAGAGCCGCTAGCGGAAATCTGGCCCTGCCCTTAGTGCACAACTGACAGGAAAAATGCAACACACCTTGATTTGAGTCTACAGATCAGTATTTTTTCCCCTGTAAGAAATCACTTGAATTGTTACATTTAGTGGAGTAATAGATTGACATTTAACAGCTGGCTAGGCTGATCATGTGACAGGCTTACATCATAAACAGCTTTGTGATGTCACACAGCTCTGGTATAAAAGTCACTGGATGGTATAAAACAGTCAGTTATCAGCTGAGTGTGAGCTATATATTATACAAACTTTCACATGTCTACACACATATTTTTATTGCTGTGACTGCGTCTGCAGATATGACATCTCAAAAGTTTAAGGTAACTTTATTTTAAGCTAAATATTACAAATGAAAACATCAGTCACACATTTGCGATATGTATTTTTAATTTAAAATTTATCATAGTTTGTCTGGCACAGGTGTCTCTCCGGACAAACACCCATACTCACCCTACTTGATTCACAGACAGGACAAAGTAACATCAACTTTCTATAGCATCATCAATATGTCCTACTGGGCTCCAAATCCTGCTTCTCGAAACTCAGCTACACACACTTTGCAGAAATAACTTCAGTTGCCATCTAAGCATTTGAGTTACCTCAATATTTAATTTTAAGGTCAATTGTATACCTAACTTGAATTAGCATCATCCACATCACCCACATCATACAGTCTAAAATTTTCAGAGGATGACATCCATTACTATAACTGCATAGTCTCCAATACTTAATGTTTCAGTTTCTCATTGAAACATTTCTAAAAATAGTTTATTCCATATCCTACAGCTGAATCAAAAATCATTTCAACAGCTCTGCCACAAGTCATTATTTCATTCATGACGAAATATAAATTGTAGTGTTTATTTGCTATTTAAACTATTATACTCTAAATCTAGCCACAAAACAACATTAAGTTTGATGGATTTATCTGATCTACCAAGAGGAGGAATAAATCAAATCAATTATTTATAGAAATTTTAAGGTTTTTTTTTTAAATAAATGATAAAATAATGGCCATTATTTTTAGTTTATTTATTAGCATTGAGGTTGTTATCTAGGCGGTTCTTTTAAGGAGAAAATCACTTATATTCACTTGAATTGTTGCATTCAGTGGAGTAATAGATTGACATTTAACAGCTGGCTAGGCTGATCATGTGACAGGCTTACATCATAAACAGCTTTAAAAGTCACTGGATGGTATAAAACAGTCAGTTATCAGCTGAGTGTGAGCTATATATTATACAAACTTACACATGTCTACACACACATTTTTATTGCTGTGACTGCATCTGCAGATATGACATCTCAAAGTTTAAGGTAAGTTTATTTTAACCTAAATATTACATGAAAACATCAGTCACACATTTGCGATATGTATTTTAATTCTAAATTTATCATAGTTTGTCTGGCACAGTTTAATACAATAAGAAAGGGAAACTGAGGAGAAGTAGGTTAAAAAATAGACAGGGAGGGTTGAAGATCAGGGCTGCCACCAGAAATTGCGGGGCCCAGTACAAATGTAACAGACAGGGCCCCCTTCTACCTTTTCTCACCCCACCTTCATTTTTACATTTTTCTCTACCCAACATTTGCCGTCCCCCCCATTTTCTACAGTCGCCCCCCATCCCCGGTTCCATCTAACCCCAGCAGTAGTTTACTTACCACTCTGCGTCTTCTTGCTGTCTCCTTTTGGCTCCTCTATATTGACAGCACTCTAATGTTATTAATTAATCTGGGACTGGAGCAAATAGCGGCATTTGTGGGGCCCCACATCTTGGGAGTGGAGGCAGACATGCTGCCTACATAGGGGCCCGCTGCTGCATCCTTAATTACACATAGAGGTCTCTCCCCACACCACCTCTCACATATCAGGCGCAGCTGCTGCCTAGAAATTGTCCAAAAATGACCTCATCAGCAAATTCAGGACCTGCCTGATTGGTCCTTTTCTGTGTTTACCTTTTCACAGGTAAACATACATACAAAGGGATAGTAGATGAGCCACTATTGATATAATTAAGGATAGGTATTGTTATGTGGCTATACAGCAGAGTTTGTTTAAACAGGAGAGATCACAATCCAGACACATTACATTTAAATGCACAATGCAGTCCTCTGTAATTAAACATAGAGCTCTGTCTGTGGACCTTTTCCCTATCTTAATACACAAGACCTCCTGATGTGATTACATTCATACAGGACTGGTGGACAATAATCCTTTTGCCTAGGCTGAAACAATGAACTAGTCTGCAAGATAAGAAAAACATGCTGGCAGACATTTTAACTACTTTCAAATAGAATATATACAAGTTTAAATATGACTGACAAATATGGGGAACCAGAGGGATAGAAAAAGTATATGTTTTTATAGTCCACTTTGTGGTATGCCCCAAACAAACTCCCTCCCCCAAGTCTAAAGTCTCTGGCTTAAGCCACTAAATTTACCCGCTTGGCTGTCACCTGGGTCCGGGGGGATTTTAGGCCGCAGTCTATAGTTTCTGAGTTCCCCACTGGTGTCCCAGGGAATTGAATAATGGAATTGGGGACACCTTCCCAATATACTAATATACAATAAGTAAATAGAACACACAGAGAGAGTGTTAGAAAGTACTCCACAAAACCCCTCTTTCCTCCCTTTATAACATTACAAATCTTCTTCTATGACATAGTCTAATGGGAATCTTCATCATCATTATCAACACTTATTTATACAGCGCCAGCAAATTCCATAGCGCTTTACAATTGGGGACAAACATTAATTAAACAATACTGGGTAATACATACAGACAGAGAGTTAAGAGGGACCTGCTCACAAGCTTACAATCTATGGGACAGTGGGAGTTTGATGCAGAAGGGCCCGTGCTACATCATATTGCACATTGGTCCAGCTAGAATGCAAAAGTAAAAAGTACTGAGTGGGCTGTATGATCAGTCACACAGCAATGTTGGCCAGAGGGTTGTTGTCTTGTCTTAGCTGTGTAGAGGGGTGGTAATAGGTAACGTAGGAATATTAAGATGGTAGTTGAGGAATATTTTAAGCTTGTCTGAAGAGGTGGATTTTCAGAGAATGCTTGAAGGTTTGAAGACTAGAGGAAAGCCTTATAGTGCGAGGGAGGGAATTTCACAAAGTGGGTGCAGCCCAAAAAAGGTCCTGTAACAGAGAATGGGAGAATGTGATGAGAGTGGAGGAGAATGGAGGTATCGAGTAGGGGGTATGATTGTTGATAGCCTTGTATGTTAGTATAAGAATTTTATATTGAATTAGTTGAAAAACAGACAACCAATGTAGAGACTGACAGAGTGGCTCAGCAGAGGAAGAACGGTTTGCAAGTAAAATCAATCTAGTCGCTGAGTGCAAAATAGATTGTAGGGGTTCAAGTCTGATTTTGGGAAGACCAGTAAGTAGGCAATTGCAATAGTCGATGCAAGAGATGATGAGTGCATGAATTAAGGTTTTTGCAGTGTCTTGTATGAGATATGTGCGTATTCTGGAAATGTTTTTTAGATGTATGTAACATGATTTAGATATAGAGTCGATGTAGGGAACAAAGGATAGCTGTGAATTAAGGATTACACCTAGACAGCGAGCTTGCGGGGTGGGATTTATGGTCATGTTATCAACAGAAATAGGAATGTCAGGCAGGAAGCTTCTGTTTTTGTGTGGGAATATTATTATTTCTGTTTTTGAAAGATTGAGTTTGAGTTGGCGAGAGGATATGCAAGATGAAATGGCAGAGAGAGGGTCAGTAACGCAAGACAACACAGATGGTGAGAGATCTGGAGAGGATAGATTTGTGTATCATCCGCATAAAGATAATAAAGGAGCTTATTAGTTTTCCAAGAGAAGTGGTATAGATAGAGAATAACAAAGGACCTAGGACTGAGCCTTGTGGTACTCCATCTGTTAAAGGAAGCAGAGCGAAGGAGGATCAAGATAAATTAACCCTAAAAGGGCCATTAGATAGGTAGGATGAGAACCAGGCTAGGACAGTACCTTAAAGACCTAGGGATTGTAGCGTTTGTATGAGGAGAGAGTGGTCAAGAGTGTCAAAAGCAGCAGAGAGAACCAGGAGCATTAGAAAAGAGTAATCACCTTTAGTTTATGCTGTGATCAAATCATTGACAACCTTGGTCAGCGCAGTCTCTGTGGAATGTTGAGAGCTAAAGCCTGACTGAAGAGAATCCAGAAGGTTATTTGCTGTAAGAAAGTGTTTGAGGTGACTGTAGGCAATTCTGTAGAGAAGCTTGGAGGGGCATGGGAGCTGAGAGATGGGATGGTAATTTGAGAGAGAGATTCGGTCACAATTTTGTTTTTTCAGAATAGGAGTAATCACTGCATGCTTGAATATTGATGGAAAGATACCAGTAGAGAGAGAGAGATTACAAATTTCAGTTAGAGGTGGAATGAGCACAAGAGATCGGGATCTACCAATTTGTGAGGGAATAGGATCAAGAGGACAAGAGGTAGAGTAGGAAGATAAGACGAGAGTAGAGACTTCATCTTCATTTGTGGGATCAAATGAAAAGCAGATGTCAGAGGGTGCTACAAAGGAATTGAGCTGATTGCTTGTCGAGAGAAATTATACAATTTCAAGTCTGGTCTTATCAATTTTGTCCTTGAAATAGGAAGCAAGATCCTGGGCACTGATGGTAGTTGGAGGGTTTGGGGTGAGAGGATTGAGAAGAGATTTAAATGTGTTAAAAAGGCATTTGGGGTTAGAAGCCTGGGCATAGATGAGAGATTGAAAGTATGCTTGTTTTGTAGTGTCCAGACCATTTCGATAGGAGTGGAAGATAGCAGTATATGTGATGAAATCATTAGAGGTGCAAGATTTACGCCAGTGACCTTCTGCTTTATGAAAACGCTGTTGTAAATTTTGTGTAACTTTAGTGTGCCACGGTTGACAAAGATGTCTATGCGGAGTATGAAGAGTTGCCACTTTATCAAGGGCAGTTGGGGGAGAATGTAGAAATTGGGGAGAGAAGGTGTTGTAGCGAAGTGTAAAACTGTTGAAAATCAATAGAGTTAATATTCCTACGGGTATGAGGAGGCTTGGTAGAAGTTGACAGTGGTGAGGGTAAAGAACTGGGGGTGAGCAAGTAGCTAATACGGTGATGATCCAAAAGGGGGAAAGGAGTGTTAAGGAAATCAGAAACTTAGCATAGTCTAGTGAAATCAAGATCAAGACAGTGGCCATCCTGATGAGTAGTGAATTCAATCTATTGGGAGAGGCCGAGGGAGGAGGTTAGTGAGAATAGTTTAGAAGCAACATTGGAATGTTGATTAGCAATAGGGATGTTGAAATCACCCATGATGATGGTGGGGATGTCAGAAGTTAAGAAGTGAGGGAGCCATGCAGTGAAGTGTTCAAGAAATTGTTTGCGGTCCAGGGGGGGAGATAGATGACAGCAACACGCATAGAGAATGGATTAAAAATCCTAACATTATGTACTTCAAAAGATGTGAATGTGAGTGATGGGACATTTGGTAGAACTGTGAACGTGTACTGTGGGAAGAAAAGTAGTCCAACCTCCTTGTCTGCCTCCAGGTCTGGGAGTGTGGGTAATATGGAGACCACCATGTGAAAGGGCTACAGGTGAGACAGTATCTGATTGCATGAGCCATGTTTCTGTTATAGCCAGAAGGCTGATGTTGTTTGAGAGTCAGAGGTTGTGTAAGGAGGTAAGTTTGTTACAAACAGAGAATACATTCCAAAGGCCACATTTAAGGAACTTTGGAAGAGATGGAGACAGGTGATGCATTTGAGGTTTGCTGAATTTCAGTAGTGTTCAGATATATGTGTGTGGGAGAAGTGAGGGGGACCTGGATTCGGTGATAAATCACCAGCTAATAGAAGCAGGGAGGAAGAAATATAGGAAAGATGTGTGTCCTTTTAGTTTTTGGCGACAGAGTGAGGCTGTTAAAATTATTGAATTTAAATAGAAAAAGAGTTCATGAGTGTTCACTAGAGGTGAGTGAAGTAATGAAGGGGTAATGTGGACAGAGGTGTGTGTTGCAGGACAGTGAAGGATGAAATAGTCCTAAAGACAATGCCATGAAAGGAGAGTAAGAAAAATAAGTTGGTAAACATTGGGATTTATAAGTAAAATAGCAGAAATTGAGGGAATTAAAAGAATTACATAGATGTAATGTCCTGCGCAATCAGAGAAGTAGTGCAGAGTGAGGCTGCAGTAGATGTAGTTTATTCCTGGATGTCTAGATAGTATGGAGTAATGATATGGGGAGCCATGTGGGGGAGTGGGTGGAAGTGTTGAGTGGAGAGCAATACGGCATAAGTGACATAGTAGCTGAGTTCTTCTAGAGTCATGAGAAAGGAGAGTGGTTCAAACTCAGTTTCATTTCTTTATACTTGTGATGGCAGACAAAGCCTTGAGTAGAATTGAAAGTACAATGATGAGATAGAGGACCGAAACAGCTGTAGCATGAGTAGGGAGTAGAAGAGCAAGTAGTGCAGCAGGCTGATTAAACAGAAGGGATGTTGCAGAGAAAATAAACTGACAGATAAAACAAACTTTCATGAGCTGGAAAGAAAATAAGTTCAGAGTCCAAAACAGGCTTCTTCTGGTGTGAAGCTTGTACCACGGGAGAGATGAAAACATCAGGAGTAGAAAATGGAGTTTCAGGTGAATAATGACTATTGTCCTTGTATAGCTGTGGTAATATGTAGAATGTTCTTCTCCTGTTTCCTCCTGTTTAACTCCGGTATAACTCTGAATTATGCTATTTAAATGTTTATATAGAGTTAACAAACACATCTGATCAGTGTTCTTCAATCAGACCCTCAATAAACTCCCCCAACAAACACTAGTATTAAAAGTTTTAAACAAACAAGCAGTGAAAGGACAGCATACCATTAGAGATAAAAATGCACTTTCTTAATACAGCTATTACACTAGTGCAAATAAGGTAGAAATAATTACATGTTGATGAAAGACAAAGTACAAAGTGTGAGGTCGGAAAATAAAAATCCTATTATGTGACGATAACTGCTTGCGACACTTAATGACAATGTGCTTAATTGACCCAGAAGGTGTAATACTGCACAGCCAATCACAAGCGGTTTCCCATGCTGTGATTGGGTGGCAGTAAAAGAGGACAAGCTGGTTTGATGACACATCAATAGAGATTTGTTGAAAAAAAATCATATGCAAACAAATTGCCAATGCTAGGGAACTCCATTCATGCCAATGGCCTAATAGAGTTTCACATATAGCGTTCAACTCCATTGAAATAAATGTGCCTTTGGAATAAATATGCCATTTACATGAATTGGAAAAATACAGCCCAACACTGATATAGCTGCTTGTGTTGACCCATAGTGGATATGTGTACAATGCACTCCCACAGAGATGAATGGACTTTTCAATGGGGGTGACATGCTGTAAACGAACAAAAATGGAGCAAGTAGTGTTGAAAACACATAGGCACATTTCTGAACGCAAATAGGTATAGACTTGTAAAATAGAATGGGTTTTATTTTTTTTTATTTATGTTTGCATGCTTAGCACTTACTATAAAAATGCAAAGCAGGTGCAATGTTTATACTGCAGTGGCTCTAGTGTCCTAATGTAGTCTAAATGTTGATAATGACAATTAAGAAGCATGGCAAACAGAATTAATTCTCAGAATATGGAACTACATACTGCTAATGCTAGTGAAGCAGGCGTTTATAAATCATGCATTTTGAAGAAGTATAAAACAATCTGCAAATTATATTTCCAATGTGGTGACATTTATGTTGGCTTGACAACATAGAGCTAAAAGCACTAAATACTTAATATGAATAAGAAAGAAAATTGATTTCATTTGCTTATAGTACAGAGCAAATATTTTCTAGTAACTCATTATCTTTCTTAAATTTATATATATATATATATATATATATATATATATACACAAAAGAAAAAAGAAGCGCCAAAACATAGTGTGATATTGCCAAATCGGAGCAGTGATAAGAATAATTAACAAATTGGCCTCGTACCAAATATATAGTGTAATTTCGCTTATCTGAGAAAAATCCCTCTGCGAACTCCAGAACCTTCTTATGCAGATTAGGGTACTCCAAACTAGAACTCAGATAGAAAGTGACAAACAATAGTGTAGTGCGTTTTTAACAAATGTAAAACATCATTTAATTCATAAAATTGTATCAATAGACAGCAATTCAATGCCCGTACATTGAATAAAATCAAATCAAGCTTATCTGTGCACTGTGATCGTCCACTATCCAGTAAAGATCTCGCCCTCCACTGGTGATCTTGGCTCCTTTATACCGATATACAGACAGGAGATGGTAATTCCTCAGCCCTCTACAGCAGGTGACAATACGTCCTCAGCCGACAGATCAAATCAAAATGCACCTCAATAAGCGCGGGCTTATTTTTCTCTGGTTTTGTTTCAAAATATTGCCTTTTTGTCATAGCAGCTGTCCATCAAGCCTATATAAGGCACATTTGGGTGTGGCTCACAAGCCAGCCTTTGTTAGATGTAAACCCCTATACCTGGGAGGTGAGTGCATCTGATTTTAACTGCATTTTAATAGTGTTTAAAGCATATAGGTCAGTGTAGGACCTGCATATAATGAGATACCCTTGACGTGGGATGCAGGCTTAAGTCTTTTGATCAAAATATGAACTAATACCTCATGTTTTCATTTTGCTAGACACACACAGATATGCAGTTTAAATGATAAGCGCTGACAACTTTCTTTCTGTTTTGTATACATATATGGGCATTTATATTGCCACGCAGCTGGTACCACATACAATATGGGATATACCGAGCGCTGGCTTGTTGCCAAGCAGCTGGTACCATATATAATGTGGGATATACCGAGCGTGGGCTTATTTTTCTCTGGTTTTGTTTCATATATATATATATATATATATATATATATATATAGAGAGAGAGAGAGAGAGAGAGAGCAGAAGGGAAGGAGACAGGGGCGCCAAATAGGGCAGTATTTTGTGTAACTGTGACCAAAACCGACAAGGTGTATATTATGTGCAGACCAAAAATATATGGAAAGTAAGATCCACAACACAAGATGCTGGATAGTTCCACTTGAACCACATGTACTTTCTGCAGTCATGTGTGTTCATAGGAAGAAAGACAACCCACCATAGTGTAATATTATTTAGACAATTGAAGGGGTTATAATACACCCTGCCACCTATTTATGTGCATACCAGAAAGAATATAATGAGCAAGCTTATATGTATGGATGTCTCAATCGTTGCTGCTTAATCAGTTTCACTCCATCAGCATGTATGGAAAGAACATATAAAATTTCCCATATGGTGTAATATTTCCATAAAAAAAGTTTATTTAACAATAAAAATACATGCTTACAATAAATTAAAAAAATCAGGAGCTTATTTTTAATCCAGAGCTAATGTCCCACCATATGTCACAAGTCCCAGGTCGCCACTGAAGTGGGTCGGAAATTCAGAGTAATGGAAACAATGTGGCTTTCCACTTAGTTCTTCATATTATGAATATGCTCCTGAATTCTAAGTTTCAGTGGTTGATTTGTATTTCCCACATACTTATAACCACATGTACATTCTAACAAGTATATCACCAAGGAGATCTGACAGTTCAGAAATTGCTTTATATCAAATTTAGTACTATTGTCATAATTGTAAAAAAAAAAATCTGGTTTAGCAAATTTGCAAATCTTGCAATGATTACACTTGTTGAACCCAATGACATTAAAATAAGGTTTTGATATTTTTTCGTTCACATCCGGTAACATACTCGGTGCTAAAATATCCTTCAAATTCTTATTCTTTCTGAAAACTATGTCTGGATTTTCTGGTATGATGTTGATTAGTGTCAGATCTATTCTTAATATATCCCAATGTTTGGCTATAGAGGATCTAATTCTATGTTCATCACAGTTATAACTGGTAATGAAAGGAACACTGTCTTTCTTCTTATCCTTAACTGTGTACTGTAATAGATCAGCTATTTTTACCCCTTCTATTTTGGTGACAGCATCTGTTATAAGCTTCTCAGGATAACCCCTATTCCTAAAACTATATGTGTAAGTAGCTATTTGTTTATTACACTCAAGTTCACTGCTACAATTCATCTTAATCCTATAGAATTGAGAGTACGGAATATTACTTTTCCACCTTTTAACATGCCCACTGTTATAATGGAGATAGCCAGGGCCGCCGAGAGGGGCAGTGGCGCATGCAGGGGGGGTTTCTGAGTCTCCAGAAACACCCCCCCCGCGCTAAGTGGCCGCAATAGTGGCACTATCCTATACAGCAGCCACGGCGCTGTCAAAGAAGCGTCCGCGGCGGATGCTTCTTTGACAGCGCCGCGGCTGCTGTATAGGACAGTGCTGCTGGGGGGGGGGGGAAACCCCCCCTGACAATTCTGCGTGCGCCCCTGAGGGGGGGGAGAGGGTACATTTTACCCGGGCTGCAAATTTAAATTATTATTTTTTTTTCCCCATCTTCCGTTTTTTATTTTTATATTTGATTTTTTTCCGCGCGCGGTCCGGCAAGCTCGTTGGTGGGGGGAGCTGTAACATGAAAAAAATATAAAAACAAAATAATACTCACGTGACCGCGGCGCAGCGTCCCTCCTCTCTTCTCTGTTCCATTCACACTGGCTGTCGGGCGTGACGTCATCAAGTCACGCCCGTCAGTCAGTGAGGAGCGCTGGACAATACCAAGGCAGAAGAAAGAAGAGAAGACAGAAGAGAAGAGAAGAAAAGAAAAGAAAAGAAAGAAGCTGACAAAAGGTAACGAAAGAAACGGAGAGGCAAGGGAAGGAAAACAGAAGGGGACAGTTGAAAGACAAAGTGTAATCACACCCGGTAATCACAATTCCAGTATAATGCTTTATTGTTTATATAATTATTGTATAGCTGGAATGGTGCACCTTTAACATGTAGATTATTTCAATTGAAAGACAAAGTGTAAGAGGAAACATGTCTAGTAAGGGCACTCAGTGATGGTCATGATTTATTAAAATATACCTTTTATTAGTCATATTTAAAATACTGTTCCCTAAAGTGAACCTGAATATCGTTAGTAGCGAAATAGAAAGAAAAAGTGAAAAAATGTGACAAATAAACAGAATTAAATAAAGATTGTTAAAATGGCATTATCCCAAAAAATTTTAGGGCTTACTCGACTATGAGGGGGGGACCCATGAATTTGTTGTACCCGGGCCCTGAATTCCTCTTGGCAGCCCTGGAGATAGCTGTTAGTATCTATTGACTTGATATAATTTTATTTTCCACCTTTTGTTAAACGATGATTAGCAGTGAATTTTAAATTGAAATTTTCTAATATAGGATAGAAATTGATTATCAGAGCCCTCACCATCATCAAGGGTTAACTTCCCTTTACAATGCAGCGCCGCTTGAAATTTAATCGCGGAAGAGGCTGACCACGTGGGTGTTGAAGAACCCGCATATTGATACATTTACCCCCTGGTCGGTTTTGGGGACATTTATACAAAATACTGTACAATTTGGCACCCCTGTCTCCTTCTCTCCTGTTCTATAGAATCTTTCATTTGTCAGTTTTACTATCCAAACTGTAGAAGGAAGGCTGCCGGTCTGCAAAAACAGAGTGCCTATGATGTGCATGGATATTATATACAATTTTGGATTGAGCGCCTTAAATTGTTGGTTTGTTTTATAATATATATATATATATATATATATATATATATATATATATATATATATATATATATATATGCACACATATACATACACACACAGAGTGGATATACAGTGTGTATGTCTAAAAATCTTTAACCAGTGGTGGGATTCAAATAAATTAACAACCGGTTCTCTGCTCTAATGACTGTTTTAAATATTCAAAAAAATATACAGAAAGGTAGTTTAATATTTTATGCATTTAATACTCAAATAAGAACAATAAAAGAGGTACACAAAACTAGATTATGTTATAAGAAAGAATTTTGTGCCATGCTGCTTTTACCCCCCTTCACACTGTGCCATGCTGCTTATGTCCCTCTTCACATTCCGCCATGCTAATTTTGCTCCCCCCTTCACACTCTTCCATGCTGCTTTTGCTCCCCCTTCACACTCTTCCATGCTGCTTTTGCTCCCCCTTCACACTCTGCCACGCTGATCAGGCGAATCACTTTTTTTTTTTTTTTTTTTTTTAAAGTGCCCTGCTCTTCTCCCCACCAACGTAGAGGGTGGACTCAGTCAGGAGTCACCGGTTCGCCAAACTTAAAATTAGGTATCGGTTCTGGCAAACCAGTGTGAACTGGCTGAATCCCACCACTGTCTTTAACCCACTTCCAGAAGACCAAGAAAGTTGAAACTTGCACACTTGTAGTCTTTAGAATACAACTGTCAGGAATAATTCCACAAACCTTGATTTGAGTCTACAGTCAAAGCACATGAATTGTTACATTTAGTGGTGTAATATATTGATATTTAACAGATGGCAAGGCTGTTAATGTGACTGACATCATAAACAGCTTTGTGATGTCACACAGCTCTGGTCTAAAAGTCACAAGTTGGTATAAAACAGTCAGACACATAATTATTGTTGTGACTGCGTCTGCTGATAGGACATCAGACAGTCTAAGGTAAGTTTATTTTAAGCTAAATATTATATGAAAACATTTGCAATATGTATTTTTAATTCGATAATTATCATAGTTTATTTTATACAGGTTAATACAAGAAGTAAGGGTAACTGAGGGGAAGGAAAGTAAGCAAGACAGAAGGGGAAACGGATACTGAGAACACATCATAAAGTTAGGGCTATTGTGGAGAAGCATAAGGCACGGGCCATACATACTTTTGTTCCTTCAATTGTTGTACAAATCCGAGAGACCGTCACCCAATAGGAGAGGATGTGAAAACAGGTCCAGAAAATATATTGGAAAATGTTCCTCTGGCCAGACTGAACCTGTTGCTAATAGTGAAAAAGCTTTATTATACCATCTGCTAAAAATCTTGTATGTGGTTTCTTGTATGTCCCGGCTGATGAAGCATTTAGTGGTTTCCCTAAATATCTTATTCCATTGGGTTTTGAAGAGCAGTCTAGCCAGGTTATATTTTCAGTGTCTTCCGAATTGCGCAGGTGGGCCATTTTCATTGAAATCATTAGTACATATTCAGTCATTAAGTAGAGCAAAGCATAAAAAAGGAGTAACTTTTCACCTGGGCAAAACCATGTTGTATTGGAGGGGAAGTAAATTTAAAATGTTGGGACAGATTTATAGTTGGGATAGGACATGTCCTAGATCAGCTTTCGATTTCAGTGTAAAAATAAAGCTATAAAGTATTTGTGTGCTAGATGAAAAAACAGCCTGTATTTAACTTATGTGCAAAATAATAAACTAATTTGCACTTTTTGCTTTGTAACATGGGTTTTCCCAGAGAATATTTACTCCTTTTTTTGCTTTACTTTCCTTAATGACTCAGGCCCACAGTGTCACAGACAAGGAGGAGACAGTGTAATGTGCTCTCCCTCCTTCCTCTATGCGTGCTTCAATGGCTAAGTGGGGGAGGTGTGAGATGTAAGTAAGGAGCACGTTAGATCTGATAGCATGTGAAGAGACTGATGGGCATGTGAGGAGAGCTGATGACATTTCTGGAGATCTGATGGAATGTGTCTGTTGGCATGTGACAAGGTTTTATAGGCATGTGGGGAGATCTGAAGACATGTAAGGGACATGTGGGGAGTTCTGATGGCATATAAGGGGCATGTGGTGAGATCTGGTGGCATGTGAAGAGGCTTATGGGCATGTAAGGGGCATGTGGTAAGATCTGATGACATGCAGGGAGGTCTGATGGACATGTCAGGGGCCTGATGAGCATGTAAAGGTCATGTGGGGAGGTTGAATGGGCATGCAAGGGGAATTTGGGGAGGTCTGATTGCATTTGGAGAGGTTTGATGGGTATGCAATTGCATTTGGAGAGGTTTGATGGGTATGCAATCAGCATTTGGTTAAGTTTGATGGCATGTGCGGAGATTTGATGGCATGGGAGAGGTCTGGTGGGTATTTCTGATGCACGTGGGTAGATTTGATGGCATGTGGAGAGGTCTGATGTCTGTTGTGCTTGATGTGCAACTAAGGGGCATGTAGGAAGATCTGATTACATGTGGGGAGACCAGATGGGTATGTAAGGGGCATTTAAAGAGGTCTGAAGGACATGTTGACCATTTATGACTTTTTTTTATCCCCACTTTGTTACCTCCACAGCGATTGTGGATGCAGAGGCAGTGTGAGCTACTGTGAAAGACTAAAAGTAGTCCTTTGAATTCTCCTCTACTGGACACAGCATTGAGGTAAGTGCCATGCAAAGCAGAACTGTGTTGACTTGATGATTATTCTGAACATTTTGCCAATGATGTATATTTTTTTTTGCTTAGCAAGATATTGTAAATTATGTTATATATCCTATGTATGTACAGTATATGTAGGCGTGTGTTTATACTGTGTATATGGATATGCATACACATATAAAAGGTAAAGTTGAACTCTTAGCAATATCTATAGATATTTTTTGGCTCTTAGGGGTATATTTACTAAGCTGCGGGTTTGAAAAAGTGTAGATGTTGCCTATAGCAACCAATCAGAGTCTAGTTATCATTTATTTAGTACATTCTACAAAATGACAGCTAGAATCTGATTGGTTGCTATAGGCAACATCTCCCTGTGCTGGTTGCTTCAGCATGTCATTCAATTGTTTTTTCTATATCGTATAATTCAAGTTGCTTGCTGGATTAAAACCCTTTAGTACACATTTTAACGACTTTCAGTTTATCGTGGGTTGTGTACAATAAAAGGCCTGATTCATGTTTGCGTGTCGTATCTTGAGTGAAATAGCTGTGCACATGCTCAGAAATGGATCTTACGTCAATGAATGCATCCAATTCATGTCAAAACGCAAATGACTGCCTACAAATTGAAGGGTGGAACAGGGTGTGGGAAGGGGCGGATGGACGTAGTCAATGTACAGTAAGGACTGTAAATGAAGTAACAATTCCTCTATATTTGCTGTTCAATGATGTTCCTTGGGCGAAGTGAAGTAGAGCGTTGGCCAGCAAGCAGTCCTAGAGGCTTGTAAGATGAGAAGTCTGCGTGCATTCTACTGTGGAATGCACACGCTATTTCCTGGTTCCTGATTGATGGGGAGGGGGAGTGCACAAACATGTTTCGTCACAACAGTGAGTTTCTCCATGGGAGGTGTGTCGGCTTGTAGTAATTCATGTATTTATAGCTGGACCTCAAGCGACGGCATGTCTGTAGTTGGAAAATGATCACATAACACTGTCTTGCTTAGGTGTTATCATTATAAAGGGTATTGCCCCCATGTATGGGTATGCATGCGCATGTTTTCAATCCAGATCATTAGTTCATGGATATATCAACTCTGCACAGTCAAAATCTGAAAATCCAAAATGACATGCTACACAGATAACATCGATGATCCTCATATCATAGCAAATCACTGAATTATCAGAGAGGAAGAGAGGGTTCTAATAACTCATCTGAAATGATTAATTAAAAAGTATATTCATGTGGACAATTGTCATGTTAATAAGCAGATACAACTAATCAGCCACAGTATAAAGTTGAAATAAATTCTAACAGAAATGGTTAGTTAAAAACAGTAATTTGCTCCAAGTCACACTCAATATAAACAGTAGTTATAGCTCATTATTGCACTGTGTAGCATGGTATATGTATCAATATATAAATGAAAGGGCTTAATAGTTTATAAACATAGACTACATTCTGATTGAAGAGATTTTCATGATCTTATTTACAAAGGTCATACAATCTGAATGCACAGGAGGAGAGAATAGAAATTCAGTAGGAATGCATATGGAGTGCCCATGCCCACTCCAGCGGATGTCTCTTGATGGTTTACAGCACTAGGGGTTCCCAAAGCCTTCCGGCTTGGGTACTTACCTAGCCCAGCCTTGCTTGGCTTCCAAGTTGGTATGAGTTTGGGCGTTTTTAAAGGTGGTATGGCTGTAAATGATAGGTAAAACATCCGTATGGGGGCTAAAAGGGATCAGAGACCTTCCTATATGCAACTCTGAATTTCAAAATTAATATTAAGGGCCTCCAGGGGCCAATGTCTTGAGCTCATATATCAATCTAGTTTCAACTATGTTGATTATCTTGGTAAAATCTCCTCCCCTCCAGTTCCTTTCCACCCCTTTGTATAGCCATACATTGTAAGGATGATGGATCTCTGTTATGGAATTTATTATAGGGATCTGATACACTATGGGTATCTAGTCCTTTCCTAATGTTACGAACATGTTCCCCGATTCTGACTTTGAGAGCTCTCGTAGTCTGCCCTACATATTGAAGTTTGCATGGGCATTGCAACACATATATTACATCCCTAGTATCGCAGGTAAGGAAATCTCTGATTGTGTAAGTCTGACCTGTATGAGATGAGATAATAGTGGTGCTGGGTTAGTGCTTATTGCTTATAGGGTCAGTGTATTTACATCCTGGACATCTGCCACATTTACAGAAACCACTAGGTTTCTTGGCTGATATTAAGGTTGTTTAGATCTTCTATTTTGGTTTGATATAATTTCTCACTAACCTCTTTTTCAATTCCGGTGCCTTCCTGAATATTATACTAGGTAAGGTTGTGTCGGTAGGATTGTTCATCTTGTAAAATAATCTCCCAGTTGTTTTTGATAGTTTGTTTGATTCTGCTAGCTAACTGATTGTAATTGGTTATAAAGTACAACTTATTTCCTGCCTTGTCACATTGTGATTTGTCTTTATGCTATAGAAGATATCGTCTATCCATGTTTTCCACCTCTGTGTAGGCCACCTCTAGTTTGTTATAAAGCTTCTCCTCGAATTGTGATTCTAATTGCCTGGCCTGTATTTTATAGTTTTTACTATCTGAGTAGTTCCTTCTCACTCTTTTAAATTGGCCTATCGGAATATTGGAGAACCCTGGAGGATAGTGATTACTCGTAGCCAATATATAACTATTGACATCCACCTGTTTATAGTGTGTCTTAGTTCCTAAATTGGTCTCTTGTGTATATATTGATATACACACAAAATCAATCTCTGTGGTACTGTATTTGGTGGTAAATTTGAGTTGATAAGGATTGTCATTCATATAAGAGGTTAAATCTAGGAGGGTTTGCTCATCCCCTTTACAGATAAGGAACATGTCGTCTATATATCTCCTCCATAGGACCAGGTTGGCTACAAAGTCATGGTTGGACCAGATGGCTTCATCCTCTCATTTGCTCATAAAAGGGTTAGCATAACTCGGAGCGATCCTGGTCCCCATGGCGGTTCCTCTAATCTGTAGATAGAATTGTTCCTTAAACCAAAAGTAGTTGTGTTTGAGTTAAAATTAATACCATCTAAAATTAATCTGATTTGTTCAGGATTAATATCCTGGTCTTTTGTAAGAAGGTGTTCAATGCTGGCTAGTCCTTGTGAATGATCAATCAAGGTGTACAGTGACGTGACTTCGCTGGTGACCAGCCAGTAATCAGACTGCCTGTAAAATTTGCAACATTTGTGTTGAATCCTGAAGGTGAGAGGGCTGTTTGATATATTTTTGGAGATAAAAGTCTATATAATGGGACAGATTTGCGGTTAGAGAGTTTATGCCTGAAATGATAGGGCGGCCAGGGGTGTTGCCTAGACTTTTATGTACATAAAATATGTCAAACAATAACCCTCTCACCTTCAGGATAGAAGAGTTTAAGTAAATCAATAGCCATGTCAGATTTCCATTGACAATAGTGCAAGCAGTTTGTGTAAACACCTACATACAACCAGTATTAGCCATAAGAACATTCTCATCTATCAATTGCACCCTTTTGGATTAGAATGGCATAGCACTGGATCAAACTATTGTTGTATAGTGTTAACCCCAATAGGTCAGGACCCCCTGCAAGATCTGCAGCAGCTTCCCATCTAGCTATATAACACACCATATTGTTATATCTTTGCACACATTACTATATGGTGTTGGTAATGTACAGTAAGGGTGTGCTGAGGCAGATGCGGACGATTCAAGACCTGGGTTTTTCTTAATTATGCTAATCTTCAGATGTTTAATTTGCACCAGCTACAAAACAGATATAAGTACTGACTAATAGTGACAGTGTCAGACTACGGCATGGATGGCCCACAGGGGAAATGCAGTGTTAGGGGCCCATAAAATATTGTGTGTGTGCCGCAAAGTGGGATGCACACTGCAAAAGAGGCGAACCACCAGAGAGGGTGTAGCCAGCCACCAGAGAGTCAAGGCCAGTCACTAGAGGGGAGCGATGTCAGCCCACAAAATAATATTATATATTTCTTTTGGTACTTATTAATTATATATTGATACCACTGTAGCTCCTCAGTGCTGCACAGCCTTTTTCACTTGAACTGCTTATTTCAAATCTCCCCTGCTGGCCTCAAGCCAGTGAATAAATCAGCCAGGCAGTAGGTGGTTTGAAAACTGCAGCTCAGGTGTAAGTAGCAGCCCAGCGCGTACAAGCTATAGTGACGTTTCTATAATTAAAATACCAAAAGAAAAAAATAAACTTTATTCATTTAAATAAGTTAAAAAAAAGACATATTATGTAAGTTATACATTATCTATATTTTAAATATTTTCCACCTGAAAGGCTATTTTTAATTCTAAAAAAATGAAACAGTAATATATTTATAGTAATATATAAAAAAAAATCTGTACTTAACAAAGTTACCTTGATCTCTTCTTTCTTTCTCTCTCTTGATGTCTCCATTTCAGCCATGAAAGGGGTGTAGGGAGATCAGCCTAGAGTCTGGTATGGGAAAATTGTGGCAGATGAGGTACAGCTGCAGGTAGGATCAATGTATTGGTGGGGCCAGTGGCAGCATGGCGTGACGGGCAATGAGTAGGGGGAGTGTGGCAGTTGGTGAGTCAGGTAGCATGGAGGGGGAGAGCAGCAGATAGCAGGGAGGGGTGTCTGGCAGATAGTGTATCTGGCAGCAGAGGGGAGGAACATGATACTGTATAGTATTGAAGGGGAGTGTGGCATTTGGAGTGTCTGGCAGCAGGTGGAGGGGGGTGATCGGGCGGGTGTCAGGCAGCAGGGAGGGTGGGAGTTTGGCAGAGGGAGTGCCTGGAAGCAGGGATGGTGTGTATATCAGCTGAGGGGAGGAATGTGATCAGGGGCAAATGCAGGACTTCTAAGGGGGGTGTTTCCAAATGTTTTTATGGGGATGCTTATTTAGCAAGCATTGTGGTGGTACTTGTAACACAGCAATACCTGTTTTGTTATTCCCTGTTCAAGATGGTGATAATAGATTCATTTCATTTAAAAAATGCTTTATTCTTTGAATATAGTATTTTTTTTAATTAATTCATTTTGTAGCGGTTTTTTTAATACATTTAATGTGCTTTTTTAAAGATCCACATTGTTGAAACCAAAAGCCAAATATAGTTTGTATAGTTTACAGCTATTAAAAATGTACTTATCGCTGGAGTAGGGAACTAATAAATAAATAGATCCTAGTGTCACTAATATATATATACAGCATTATTAACAGCCACTCTTCATCCCTCAAACATGCTGTCTGCTCCCCGCGATCTGTGATGTTGGGGAATAGGGACAGTGGGCTTCAGTGTTTGGCCCATCCTCTGCTTTGCCACACACACTCTGCTCTGTGAGAAGACTCCATTTGGCACCTTGCTTCAGCATACTATGTCTGCACAGTTGCAGATCTCAGGAGACTGTGATCTGAGTGTGGTGGTGGGAGTTCAGGTCAACTGAAAAACACCCTATGGGGTATATTTACTAAACTGCGGGTTTGAAAAGTGGAGATGTTGCCTATAGCAATCAATCAGTTTCTAGCTGTCACTTTGTAGATTAATGATAACTTGAATTTGATTGGTTGCTATAGGCAACATCTCCACTTTTTCAAACCCGTAGTTTAGTAAATCTAGCCCCCGGAGTTCACCTGGGGCACAGATAGGATGAGAGAACAAACGTATAGAGACATACACACAAAGGGGGAGAAAGAAAGGCACACAAACATAAGGGGACAGAGAGAAACACACATGAGGAGACAGACAGAGAGACACAGACACACACAGGGGTAGAAAGACAGGGACAGAACCACACAAAGCGATATGCACATACCTAAAACAGGGGTGGTCAGAGTCATATATGGGGAGACAGGGAGAGAGGTTAAATTGGAGGGAGACAAACCCAAGGGCAAAACTGAGATAGTAGGAGAAGATAGAGACAGAAACATATGTGGTTGGAGGAATGGGACACAAGATACACATACATAATGAGGAGCAGGAGCGAATTGAGAACTTTTTGTGGCCCTTGAATACTTTCTGAAAGCGGCTTCATGTAGTGTCGGTGATAAATGATGGTTGGCAAATCACAGCAATGGCAGGTGGGGGCTGTCACAATAGGTGGAGCGTGCATACAAGAATACAAAGCATGTTTAAAATGAGATCAAAACAACTATTGCCACATGCTAGTCTTCTGAAAAATGTTATATACTCATACTTGCCAACTTTTTCTTGTTGGTTTCAGGGAGACCATTTTGGCCCTGCCCCCTAAACGATTATAACAATTTTGACCAATTACAGCAGGAGGCGGGGCTAAGATGACGCAATATTTGTGTCATTAAGCCCCGCCCCCACCACTTATCTATTGCAGGGACGAGAACCGGTAGGTTGCCCTGCTCTCCCAGGAGGTCTCCCAGAAATGCGGGAGTCTCCCAGACATTCCGGTAGAGTAGGTAACTATGTGTTAAAGAAAAGCAGCTAATGAATCTCTAGAGACTAAAGTGTCTTTTACATTTCTGTCTCCATTACTGAAGTCATGTGGTCTTACCTGTCAGTCTTTGATTAAATGTTGGTCTCCATGAAAATGGCCACCTCCATAGGCATCAATAAATGGACATAGGACACAATTTCTGAACAGTGCCATCATGCCACAGATGAGGAAGCCAACCACGTCTTGTACTGGCTCAGCATCAGGGAGAATGCCAGACTCTTCAGGGAGTGAGGGAGATCACCCCTATTTCAGGGAGTCTCCCTGACATTCAGGGAGAGTTGGCAAGTATGAATATACTTGGAATTTGCAAAGGCGCAATGGCGTTGTTAATGTAATCTTTGCACTAGGACCACTAATTTCTTGAACGGGCCCTGACTGATGTCACATAAAAGGGTGCAGATTTAAGGAAGGGGTATCATAACCGATGTCATTATGTAAGTCACAGAAGTGTGTAGTACTAGAAATTATGCAAGAATGTATTAATATCACTGTGGCATATGATCCTAAAGCAACAAAACGTACCTCTTCTTGTGTACCCATGCATATTTAATCATGGAGGGGTGAATTTAAATTGAAATGTGTACTTTGTTTCTGTACCTTATAATGGTGTCATACCTAGAGTGAAATAAACATATTTGCAAGCCTTTATTGAACAGAACAAATACTTACATTTTGCAGTAAATAGCAAGGTTTGTATTAATGGCTTAAAACTAACTAAAGACATTAAGTGGTTAAAGATTCACTATATAAATGGTACTAGCATATATTCCATTGAAGTAAATGCAGGTCTTTTCTTGTTGAATTCATGATCAAATTAGAAACCCAGGAAGAATATAGCATGAAATAATCTTTTTCAACATAAGATAATAGATGTCTACTATATAAAGACACACATGGTTCCTACCTGCTCCATGACTGGCTCTGTGTGACCTTTCCTGCAGAGTAAGTAGTCTCACAAGATTGGGTTCCGTTGTCTGCAGTGAGAGAGAACCTGGCAGCTGATTTGCTGTCAGACCAGTGGCGGATCCAGATCGCCCCCCCTAGCAGGGGCTTGCTGCCGGCGGCTGCACACTGTGCAGGTCCGTTCAGCAGTGACAGTATGCTGCCCGGCTGCTCTGATTGTGTTATAAACACAATCAGATCAGCGGGGCAGCACACTGTCACTGCCGAGCGGACCTGCACATACTGTGCAGCCGCCGGCAGCCTTAGAAATTAGAAAGGGGACGGGGCCTAAATCGCCCCCCCCTAAAATCGCCCGGGGTAGGACAAATGTCTGGGTCCGCCCCTGTGTCAGACTGTCTGTTTTGGAATACACACAGTTGGAAACCCCTTTTGTGTCAGGACCAGCCTCCTGCCTCCTGAAAAGCCGGATAAAAGTAAATACATCACTTATTGACAAAAGGGGGTTTCTGGGCAACTAGTGCGCCCTGGTGATAGGTGGGTAGTAGGAAGGAGGAGTGTGGCAGTGGGTGTGCCTTGAAGCAGGGAGGAAGGGTGTGGTAAATAGAGTGTCAGGCAACAGAGAGTGTGGGAATTTAGCAGAGGGAATGCCTGGATGCAGGGAGGGGAGAGTGTGGTAGTAGGGTGTATGGCAGCAGGGAGGAGGAGTGCGGCAGATAGGGTATCTGGCACCAGGGAGGAGATGATGTCACAGAGGGGGGTTCCTGGAAGCAGGGAGTGGGAGATGAGGTGTCTGGCAGCAGGCAGGGGGGAATGTGGCAGAGAGGGTTCCTGGAAGCATGTAGGGAGCCTATTATGCACAGCTTGGCTCTCTCTCTCACACACATACACAAACATTTCTCATACACACTCACACTCTCTCTCTCATACACCAAAAATACTGCAATAAGAATTGCAGTGCTTTAGACCTCAAAGGTCTATTAAGTACCAATATAAATGAAATTAAAATACATGTAACTATGTAAAAATAATATAAATTAGATAGCTTTCATGAATTATCAGAAAAAATTTATTACATACCAAAATAAAAACATCAATCAAAACATCAAGAGATGTTATACATACATAAACATGTAAAAAATAGATGTTAGTTATCCAAACCGTGTCAAAACTCCATATTAAAACTGTATCAAAGATAAAAATATAGATAATTAGATCATGAGCCACAGTTCTGATTGGGTATTTCTTAAATCATAGTTTCATAAGCCTGTATGTCCGGAAAACACATATCTATATGTTTTCTTACATTATTTTCTCTTTATTTAACATTTTATCCATTACCCTGTGTAAGAGAAGGCCTTTTTTCCATCTATACAAAGCTATATTTTAGCAAAATACATAAGTTTTATTTTACTTGTGTGTATTTTTACAATATATTGGTTATTATATGTTATTTTGTACTTTTATGTACAAGCTTTATTATTTGTCTATACATTATTTATGAAAAATATTTTATTATTAATCAGTATCCATTGGTCAATTTTTTTTATAAGGTTACTGTTTGGTTTCAAAATCTTTTTTCTTAGTAGCTTGTTGAATCTCACAGATCAACAGCTGTAATATTGCATACATTGATTGATTAATTAGCTCACCTATTTAAATAAGACAGAGGAGAGCATTGAGTCATTCTATTATCCCTCTAATGAAGTTACTGTGTAATGAAACGCGTTAGATTATCTTAGATACTCAGTTAGCCACTTGCCACCAACTAACTTTCTTTGCCTCTCTGTTGCCTGGAAGGATGCTGACAGCACTTATATTTACAAATCTACTGCTTCTACTGCAGTCCCCCCCACAATGACCAAACAGAGTCATTAGACAATATATCAGCTGACGGCGTGCAATTTTTTCTATCTGGCTGTGACACGGCAACGAGCACCAGTTTGGACTCCAGCTGTACATGGATTCTCTCCTCACCTGGCTGTATTAACTGATTACGAGCATATCTCGAGTTCTTCAACAGACAAACGTGAGCTGTCAGCTCCAGCTACTGCAGTCACATGGGTCATTGACCACTGCAAAAAGGAAGTCAGCTGAAATTGACCACTGGCCCCATGGTAATAGAGGAACAGATCGGTTAGTAAGTATTATACTAATAAGTGGAGTCCCACTGCAGGATTATTTGTCACATACTTTATACCTGCTCATTGACTTTCCTACCACTCACGCTAATATCATTTGCATATGCTGAATTATTCTCAATTTAACGTAGGTGGTTCTGCAAATGTCTAAGGAAGGATTCTTTGGGTTTTGTATCCCTGAATTTAACATACAACCAATTCATTGGATTCTATAACTTTTGCATTGGGCTTACACAAAAAGTATTTGGTTGGAATCAGACCCAAACTCATCAATTGTTTGCATTAACTCTAATAAACATTCAGGATCTGTTAAGAGGCTTGTATTATATTTCCAATCCCAGCAATCTTCATTAGGGATAATAGACATATAGACAGGAGCATAGTTAATAGCATAATCTGAGCAATTGCAGCTGACATTAAGGGAATGCAAAGTGTTAAAAGGGATGAACCAAAAGTCTGTTTTGCTATAGGAGTTGTGTGGTTATATCCAGGGACTGATTATCCAATAGGCTGCTTAGGCTGCAGCCTAGGCTACAACATCTTTAGGGGTACAAAATTGTGACAGAGGCATAAACTGAAATTAATTTCAAATTATAAGAAAATAGTTGTTCTCCAAAGTAAAAAGAAAACAGGAAAGAAAAATGGAGTATGTTTTTTATCTTGATGTATTCAAATAGTAAAGGCTGAATATAATGTGCCTGATTCATTAAGGAAATTAAAGCAAAAATTGGAGAAACTTTGCAGCTGGGCAAAACCACATTGCATTGGAGGAGGAGGTAAATTTAAAATGTGATAGCAGATTTATAGTTGAAGTAGGATCTGTCCTAGATCAACTTTAAATTGTGGTGTACAAATAAAGCTATCAAGTATATGTGTGATATATGAAAAAACAACCAGTATTTAACATATGCATAAAATTATAAACTAATTTACACCCCTTGCATTATATCATTGTTTTTCCAGGAGAAAACCTACTTTTTTTTCCTTACTTTCCTTAATGAATTAGGTAGGCCCAATGAGTTTACCTTGGGCAGGAGCTTGTGGAAAAGCGAGTAGGAGAGACAAGGATGGCAACAGGTGCAGGTGTGACAGCCCCCCGTCCACTTTCAACCTCAGTAACACTCTTTCTCATCTCTGTTCCTTTATACAATTCTGATTTTAATTTAAATGAAATGATTGACAATGATTGTTGTGACCTATTTAAAAAGCCAAGTGAAGCAGTATTTCAAAAACACGCAAAGGAGAGAAATGTATGAGAAAGATGTTAACTGAAAAAGATTCCAAAACTTGACTCATATTTCCCTTTTCCCTCATACGTTGGTTGATGCCTACAGCATATTAGCCTGGTGTGGTACATGAGGGGGGCACTATTAACGTATTGGCCTAAGGCAGCCTGAACTATTAATCAGGAGCAGGACATGCTCAGTAACCTATAACTGCATGAAGCAAAGGGAATGTCTAATTCTATTCAATATGGTCAATGGGATTGTAGTAATTGTATTACAGGCTTTACAGATCGCTATCAACTATCAGAGGTCCTTCCTGGAATTTGAAGAGGTTCTGCAAGGCTGAGACAAAGACTCGGTCTTGATTTCATTTGGGGGAATACTCGTACGTGTTAGCAAGGGTTAACATGCTATTTCTCCTAATTTCTTTTAGAGATATAAATTTACCTTTTTTGTATCTGAGCTTCATGCTACATATTAAAATTTGTTGTGATATGGAAGGCTATGGACACCTCTGCAGTTTTCTTGGAGAGCCTACAGCTGTGAAACCATTCGAGGTAAAAGGTAAAATATTTGAGATTTTTCTTTTTTTATGCCACCTACGGATTGTTGAATATTTTTCAGCAAGGTTAAACTCTTTAATATTGAGAGAGGTAAGCTTGTTATGGTTTATAAAGACATATACACAGTATATTGTTGAATACAGCTGTAGCTATGTGTTATCACTAGGAGGGAGGAATTGGGGTAAACTAAAATGAGGGAATCCCAAACATAGGAATCAGTGACATCGGTTTTGGAGCACAAATGTTGGAGCGTGTCTTGCCCTCATAGGCTTCTATTAAATTGTGTGGCATCTTGACAAAAGGAGTATTGTGGTAAGGTCTTCCAGATTGAATCATGGCAGATGAGATACATGGCTAAGAGATAGACCCTGCCCGATTAAAGCTATACAAGGATATGCTTTCATAGCTAAAGTTAAAATGTCAAAGCACGCTGGAGGACTAAATTTGCTTTAAGTGTTCAAAAGAACATTAGCATGAACTTTTAGATTAAAGTCACAATTTTAGCTACAGTATGTGGTACAACACAGTAGGTGAATGTTTTTAGTAAAATATGTGGATACTCCCTAACCCTGCTGTGTATTCCTGAGTTTGGAATCAAACTCCTAACACTTATGTCTAAATCAGCAGGTAAACAAACAATTTTGCAATTAGACAAACATTTTTGCAATAAAATAATTGTACTGGTGAACTTAGTTGGGTCATCATGGTGAAATTTAGTCCAGCATTTTGTTCTTTAACTAGGCTACCATTGTGAAGTTGCATTCCACATTGTAGATCTAATTGCCTTCGCTCCTGGCTCAATTCTCCTTTTCTGTGGAGAGTTAAGAGGTATTGCTGTGGAGACAAGAATTCCGGATCCTTTACAATCTGAGTGATTTTGCGCTGTCTACAACAGAGATGCAGAATCTAACGGGGTGAATGTGTTCACCAGGGACCCCACCCCTTCTGCAAGGAGGTTTGGTATTGGCTGCTTCAACCACGCAGGTCATGATTTTCCGGACGGCCACCAGGCAAGAGCGAGAGGATATTGGACCTGTATAGATGACTGGATGACCAGGATATTTGCTGACTTGAGGAGGTCAAAGGACTGTAGGAGTTAGATGCTTGGATTGTCAGATAAAGCTGAGAAGCTGATGACTCTGGTTTTCCAAATTAGCAGGTGACTTTCAGATATAGGAAACCTTGATAACTGTAGGGAGCCAAATTATCCACAAGTGAACAGACTGAAGGACAAGAAGTGAGCCACATGTGAGTTTAAATACCTGAGAGAGGTGAGTGGGAGGAATTACAATCAGCTGATGGCTGAATGCCAAAGAAGATAAAAGACAGGTCTGTGCATGCGCAAACCCGAATCCAAGATTGCGCCCGCCAGTGGTGGACACTGGACACCTAGGACGGAGCTTGTTGGAAAATTTGGTGTGAAATTTCTTCAAGAGTGCTGGAGCACGAACATCAGAAGAATTAACCCAGGAGCATTCCTCTGGACCGTATCTTTTGCAATCCACTAGATATTGGATACCTCCATGAGACAGCTTAGAATCCAGTATTTGGCTTACTTCAAAATTCTTCTTGTTGGGTACTGATGATGGAAGGAGGAGTTGAATTGTATGAAAAGCAATTAATTGGCTTTAATAACAAGATGTGAAACGTGTTGGTCATGTGGAGTGAATTGGGAAGTTTCAATTTCAAGGACACCGGGTTAATGACTCAGAGGATCTTAAAAGGCCCAATGAATCTAGGAGTCAACTTCTTCCATTCATCACGTTGAAAAACTGCATCAAATTATAGGCTCCTCGAAGATCCAGTTTAGAGAAGACTTAAGCCCCTTTAATGCAATGAAAAAGTTCCTTCACCAGAATAATAGGATAACTATTTTTAATGGTTATAGTATTCAATCCTTGATAGTCAGTGGAGGGTTTTCCAGAAGAGTCTATGTTGGCCAGATCTAACTATCCAATTTACAGACAAGACTTCTGCATCCTTTATGACCTGTGTGGTTTTGTGTTGTCTATCACAGAAATGTGGAATCTATGTCAGGAGCAAGAGAAAACAGTAGTTTCTTTTAAACAAGCCAGTGTGCAGGTCAGGCGGAGATATAAGAGCAGATCCATAATCAAACCAAGGTCAGAGTGCAGTAAAATACAGCAGTTCCAGAGATGAGGGAAGGTAGAGATATGAGAGCAGATCCATAAAACAAGCCATGGTCAGGAGCAAGAGAAGACCGTTCATCCTTAGAACAAACCAGATCAAATACTTAGAGCAGAACAGGTTAGGACACAAGGCATACTTAGTCAAGCAGGAACTATCACCAGCACTTGAATGGTAACAGGGAGCGGTTTATAAAGCCAGAAAAGCCAATCAGAATTTTGCTGGATGATTAGCTGCATGGCTACAGCAATAATTCCACAGCCGATGGTTACAGAGAGTTGAAGCAATGCTGGTTGCTATAAACATAGCCACTAGCTGAATCAGTAAACTGCAGGAATGATGCTACACATGGTTGCAGCAGTAATTACACAGATGATAGATTAGACATACGGTCGTCTTTCTTTGTAGCTACTGGAGCAGACATCCATTATCCTCCGCAATCGAGAATTCCCCTGTCACTGTGTCCCCGTGTGGAGTCTACTATCTGTAATTGCCCCCTAATTGCAGTGGAAAACTTTTAGAACCCCAAACTGTTGGACATCTCCTTACTGCGACCTGTGGCCTGAACTATGTTGTAGTCCAGTTGTACTCCGTGGCTTGAGCCAACAGATCTTGTCTCCTGTCTACCACAACAAGACTAAAGGGAACCTGATCCCACCATCAGAGGAGAGTTCTAATCTCCATTGCCGTCACGTTCCAGGGGCCTGGTGGCGTGGCCCGTGCCGTTGAATATGCCGCCAAGCAGGACTCATCACTACCCAGTACCTGGACCCTCACCATTGAAGTGACCCTGTTATCAATATCCCACTTATAAAAAGACAGCTCCAGCAGTTTGGTCTCTGGATCCCACTGTATCTATTGTTTCTGGACATATAAGGCATACTGGTCTAGCTCAAATAACTAGAGAATCTTTTTACAACCATTTCCTCTTCCATGATTCATAGAGGAGATAAAAGTAGGCTCATAGCTGACCCCTGCCATCTGACCTGGTGGTTAGTTTACCTGATTTTCAATCCTTTACCTATTGCCTCAGCATTAAGAGTCTTCAAAGATTTACAATTGTATCTCAACTCCTATCCTTGAGATACATAAATTTTGTATGTCTGCCTCTGGCTGAAAACAGCGTCCCCTATCCACCAAATTCCCTGCTACTGTTCTCACAATTCACCCTATCTGCCTACAGTGTACTCACAGACCAGACTTCGTTTCATATAAATACATATTCTACTGTGTGCACAAGTTTGACTTTGCACTCTCCTCAATTATATCAGCTTCTGAGTGGATATCCAACCTTATTTACCCTTCTCCTGAAACTATCCCTGCATTCCATACCCCCAGCATCCCTCCACTAAAAACCTCTCCCTTATGTTCTAACGGCCCCTACTGGCCAGTCGGGGGAAAGATCCTCTGATAACATGCCAACATTTTTTTCTCTGAATGAACCTCTCTAAGTGACCTTTGCTGATCGACTTTTCTGCCTAAAAGACTGTGACGCATTGACCTTCCTGCGCCAAATTCCTCCTGCTATTGCTTATACCACTACTAAATATGCCAAAAGCAAGAAGTCTCATACCAAGGGTATTCCCCAATATTACCCTCATAAATCTTCTTCTGTTGCCAGGTCTGACAGACCAGTCTTTCTTCATTCTGCCACAGATTATGATTCTGATGATGAGGAGTTGGTATCTGTCACCAAAAAAGACTCTTTCTTTTGGATCCATGAAATGAAAGAATTATGTTCCTTAATCACTCTGAAGTCTAACACTGAAGTTAAATCTCTGGGCTCCTATACAGACCAAATAGAGAAGAGAACGGAGGACATTGTCTCACACCAGTTCACCTCGGCAGAAGATGTGTCGCTGTTCCGACAGGTACTTATTATCCACAAACAACAGGAAGACATGGACAATCGAGCCCAGGGGAACAATCTTAGGATCAAGAGGATCCTTAAAGCTATATAACTGGTTCATCTGGACCCTTACCTCAGAAAACTGTTCTCCCAACTGGTCCTGGAAATACCTGAAGAACAGCTCCACCTAGATTGAGTACAAAGGGCTCTCAAACCTTATTCACAGGATCAGTCTCTAACCAAAGATGTAGTTCTAAACCTTCACTTCTTTATGGCTAAAGAACCTTATCTGCAAGCAGTGCGGAAACTTTTTAAAAACTCTGACTTATGAGGGTAGCATCCTCCAGCTCTTCCAAGATCTCTCCCGGGACAACAATGTACTACATCATTGGAGGTTTCCCTTCCATCTATTTCTCTGGCATCAATACCAGGAACTTTCGGCTAGGTCTTTGGGAAAAGCCCAAAACCTCATTTGTAGGATCTGTCTCACTCCAAGAGCCCCTTCTGAATTTGACCAGTGCATTTACAATACTGCAGGTCCTTCCACATCAAAGATGCAGAGACCCCCCATGGAGAAATTGGTCTGCTGTCCCAAAACTCTCTAAACCACGTTCTCCATACCCTTGAGTATTGCACTAAAGTACCTACTGATCTTGGAATTGCCCTGCCTTGAATTTGCCACTGGATCCCATTAGCTTAGCTTTGTCTGATGTGATACATGTTTTGTCTTTGGCAGCCTGCTCATGTTCTATTTTCTGGCTATCCCTGCAAGTCTGAGATAAAAGATTTCTTGACATCTTCCACCCTGAATCTGTCAGTCCTCTGAGCATTTCTCCCATCTTCGATTTCATGACTGCTTTTACAGACTACCTTACTAATGACAAGCAGCCTCAATAGCTAAAATGTGCACACTGCCCTCAATAGCCTGACTAGAAACTTATTTTACTTTTTTAGTGTCATGCACTACTTCTGACTAAGAGTAGGAACAATGAAGGCATTGTCTTTGACACGGTCCTGTTCCTTGTTTATTGTATTGTTTTCTTGTCTGTTTGTTTTCTCCCCTTTTCACCTCTATAGTTAGTACCTCTCTCCTAACTACGGGACCTGCTTCCCACAGCAAAGAAGATGAGCTCTGATACAGCTACGTGGATGCTGCCAAAGTATCTGGACTTATATCTAGTAGTATTGTTTCTTGTTTTCACCTGTCTTGATTTTGTACTGTTACTGTTAATGCATGTTATTTAGTGAACATTATACCCTTATGCCTACCTTCCACCACAGTTATAATGCATATATAAGGCCACTTTGGAGCCTTCTCCCACCTTAACTCCCCTCCCCCGTCTCCCTTCTGGTTTTCATTATCCTTTAGCTGTCCAGTAATTGCCAGCCACGTACCCCACATTGCCTTGGGCACTCTGCTGGTCCACCAGATTATTCGCTCATGACTCCCCATCCAAAGCCAACCATTGTTCCACTTGGTCGCCTTCTTTCTTGCCCTTCTACTCCCCTGGTTGTCACCTTTTTTCCTGTCCTTTCTGTTTTTAGACCAGTTTTGGTCTGCTGATCCTCAACCAATGACTTTCTTATGATCGTAAATATTATTTCACATTACGTGAAGGGCTTCAACTCCCCCCAAAAATGTGCTGAACTGCACTCCTCTCTCTAAGCTTTGAAAGGAGATCTGGGGATAAATATATCAAGCTGCGACTTTGCATTTCCAGTGCTTTTCTTGGGTGAGATTAACATCGCTGAATTATTAAATGGCAATTAGATGTAAAATCGCTAGAAGTTTTTCTTTCAAAATCACCATTCTCAAAATCACTGCAAATCGCAGTCCCAACTTTTTGCCCCTCTAGCTATGCAAATCACCAAATGAATGAAGCTGTAATTTTGCAAACTCGCCGGAGTTTGAATTCAAAATCGCCAGATACAATACACTGCTTTATATAGGTAGGTGAGATTGGCAAACACTTCACTGTTACACTGCAGGGCAATGTAAATATAACAAGAGGCACAATGAAAGTTTAAATAAACCATCTTTTTTCTGTAGAGGGGCAAAAATTGCCAGACAGTCCACGCACAGCCCCAGTCAAATTATTAAGTCCAGTGTTCAACTGGATCAGGCTATTATCGATCCTTTCTAAGGACGTGGACATCCGTAGCGGATTGTCCGATACTCCGCAGACACCGGAAATCCTTTGGTCAACTGTCACTGTTGATGTCGCCAAATTCTCCTGCACCCTGCTAAACTGTTGTATGGATGCAGTCAAATTGGGGACAAGTGCAGGTTGAGGTCTGCTCGGTGTGGGTGCACAGTCTCCTCAACTTCAGTGTCTGTTTCCACAGTCAGTAAGGTGATGACCTCCTCTGATTGGAGGTCTATTGCCTCCAATGCACCTTGTGCTGTTACTTAAAAACGGATAAAAAAACATTAATAACCATTATCAGGACTAAAGCAGTTACAGATGATTTACATTACAGACACATTTTTCATAGCATTGTTTTACCCCTATTACAACATAGGTGCATTTACCTTCAAAGGGGACATCCTCCTCCTTGGTTGGAATACTGGCACTAGTGGTGTTTGCTTTTGGACGGAGGCTGTGTGGACAAAAAAGTTAAGTGTTTGATATTAATATATTTGTCATTCAGGGAGAAAAAAAAAACATTAAAATGCTCAGACTTCTGTTTGCATTGTGCAGAAAAATCAAACATTTGCATGCTGCAGGATTACTGTTTGCACATAAAAGGATAAACATTTGCAAAATTATACAGTACTCACTAGCCATTGGTTGAGAGACAGGTCTGTCGGTGTCCCGCACATTAAATTTCCTTGAGGAGCTCAATAGGGATGAGCTGCTTTACCTCCTCCGTGTAAGTTGTATAGGACATGACAAGAGCAGGCCCACCATCAGTCCCTGCAGCTGCTCGCCTCCTCTTCTCCTTCATTCTGCGCTTTATGTCGCTGAATCACTTGTGGCAATTTTTAATTGTGCGCTTTATAGGGCCCACTGCATTAACAGCGTCACATAATTGTGACCACAGCTGCTTTTTTCTAGCAAATGTGGTCTTTGCAGCAAGGCTCACCAAAATCATCTTATACACAGGCACTAAATTGTGTATGAGGGCACAATTTTCCTGGAAACTAAAGCGCACACTCCCCCCCTCCCCACTCTCCCTAGCCTCCTCACCTCTCCTGCATTCATGGACCTTCCTCTCCTGTTATACACTTCCGGATTCTGTCAAGCATTCTGCATAACTGGCCTCCCATATTCTTGCTGTCGCTAAATATTTAATTGCCAAGACATTGAAACAATGTGACACTCCCCACATATCTGCTCTGAAGTCCTATATTTAGTTCATTGCCCGGGTGGAGAAGATTACCGACCAGTTACATGGCAAGGACCACAGATTTCATCAAGTCTGGGCACCCTGGCTTTACCTATAACACCAATCCCCCATTTGAATCTCTTTACAATCACCTCTTCCTCTATGCTATAACCAGACAACCCATTCTATGAGTTGAGCACCTGGCCAAAATCCTGCCTTCTATAGATTTTCGAAGTTTTGCCCCCTGCTCGTGATGACCAGGTCCCCTCCCTTCCTCCTCCTTTTCTTACCAACATAAAATGTAAATATGCTGGTAACAAAGTGCAAACAAAATTGGTGGTATCTTACTTTTTGAGATGTTTATGGTTTACTTTTCCATACAAAAAGATAGAGCCTGATTCATTAAGGCATGCAAAAAGAATGTATTGTGTGTACTGTCAAGACTCTATTGTCTTTTGCAATGCAATGTTAGAATGTACTACTAACACTGTCAAGCCACACCTCTACGCTATGTCTATGTTAGTGTGAGGCATAAGTAAACACACTTGTTATGACTGATATGCTCCTGGCGCAAAAGCTGCTGTTTTTAAGCAGGACATAGATCTGTCTGACTCTCGAAATGTGTTTAACTCAACATATGCACATAATATACTCTTTTTTTATGTTTGTCTTTTCCGCATGTATGTTCTGAGCACATGCGAGTTCTAATAGTGTGGCAAATGTAGGAAATCTTGGAAGCAATATATACTATTCTGTGGTGAGTCTCTGGGGGCTCTTTAGGGTCTGGCGCATCCTTGGGCATACAGAGTAAAACTAAAATCATTCAGTGAGGCTTTTTTGAACATCTTTTTCTATGCATTCTGGTAGGCCTTTCACCATAACATTAGGCTTGCTCCCCCTGTTGTCGAGGTCTTTAATATGTTTGTGCATAGCATGAGTTATGTAAGATGCCACACTCTCAAGTATCTATACCCAACTTCCAATAAATCATACACCTTTTGGGTGCCAAAATCAAAACTATCAGGATGTATGCCGCAGTGACATCTAGCAGTGAAGGGGAAATGCTGTTTCTCTGCACATGTTTTACTTGCTTTTATGAGATAGCCCAATAACTTCATACCTCCGTTAATTTGTTTTTCCCAATAGTATGTTAATGCAAAAGTGTTGACATGCTGGCTTGCACTTCAGTGGTAATTGAAGTCCACATAGATAGGGACTAATCGCATCATAAACTCCTTTTGTCAGATATTGATAGGTGGAGGATAAGTCTGGATGAAGCATTAAAGCCCAAACAAGGATGATCTTAGTGTCCTTAGAAATACTGTGATTAAGACTAAAATCTACAATATCAGTGTTAGGATACTTGGATTGCCTCTTTAACTCTGGTGAGTCATTGACTCATTAAATTAAGGTGTGCTTATCTCCTAACCTGATTGGGTATTTGGAGATTAAAAGTCACTCTTGTTCTATGCAGCTTGGTAGTGATAAAGTTTCACTTTGGACTTCTGTCCAGTCTCCAATATGGGATTCCTCAGTTTTTTGATTACAGCTTCAACTATAGCTGTTATTACCCTGGCTAACAGCATTATTACTCCAACTCAGCATTCCAGCATCCTTACTGCTTACTGTGACCTCTCACTGTTCCTCTCACTGTGAGTACAGCATTTTGAACATTGATCAGCTGGCTAGGAAGGAAATCTTTCTATATTGTTCTGCCTGCTGATTATGGCACTGAGGGGCTCTGGGCTCGTTTCATTTGTGCTTGGAATTTTGTTGTCTTCAGGAATATTGGATATTCTCCATTACCAAGATTGCATCTTGTGAGTACTGTGTTTACTTATACAAGCCTGTGACTTAACTATTTTGTGTTAAGCAATACAGACTGCCAGTGTCTCTGGGATTCATTTATTCAGTACAGCTATCAGAGACTGCCATTACTAGAGGCTTTTTTTATGTGTTTACTGTCGAAGTCGTATAATTGGACGAACGAAAATATATTGGTTGATATTGTTTTATTGGTCGATTGCACTCAGTATGCCACTCTACACGTGGCATATTGCGATCGCACAGTAAAATACGCACGTACACACTCACATTACAACATTTAGTTATTTATGTAATTCATATTCATATTGGTTCCGTTACACAGTAATTTATGAGCAGATAGTATTTAGTTTAATATTAGTTTATATGCTATGATTATATGTACACCTCAGTGTTATTTAAGGTTCAGGTTAAAGGAAATGTGTCATGTCTGATATCATATTAATCCCCTTTACATCAGCAGCTGTCCGGTGCATTCGGCAAAGAGATCGCACATTGCATACTCTAGTTATTGATGTTAGGGAATAAACCTTTAATATGAAACTGACCATAATGCTAATAGACTAATTGTAACTGGAGAGTCAGGTGGAAAGAAAGGAGCACATCCCCTGGAGAGATGACCCCCACCTTTGGATTCTTTAGTTTGAACTAGCCTATGACTATTTACCCTGGACCCACCCTAAGTCTGGACCTATAGAAGCAAGCCACGTCATCTACATTGTTCTCTCTGTAACACTGACTGTATATATATCTATAGCTGCGCTCCCAGTCTGCAGTCTACTCTGACCACAGTATTCTAAACAGATATACTGTGCACTGGGACCCGTGGAAGCGCAGCGGTATGTATGTATCTTTTGGTATTGGCTGTACTGTACTGTATTATATAATAATAATGTGTTGAAATGTTAAACTCTGCATCTGCTAAAATAAATCCCTTTGTGCGTTAGAAACACAATACAGTCGCCTATGCAATGCTTATTTGAAAACGATAGAATTACTTTAATAACTTGCATATCAGTGGCAAGCAGTATTTTCACTGTATATGATCATCGGTTTGTGTGGCTGCTTACATTATATTCAATTATTCTCACAGACGTTTGAATTTCTCTCCTGCCTCTTTATATCATTGAAATGCCTAACAATCAGACTTACTATACCACTAGTATAACTGGGATGCATGCTGGGATTCATGATAGGTACTGGGAAGGTGGTAGACCTAAATGAATGTCATCTGAGAGAGTAGAGTAGAAAATGACTGTCTCTAAAGTCCCTATTTAGTAATATGTGTCGATAACTCAGCTTTTCTATCACTGCTTATAGTAGCAATAGAAAAACAGTTACTGCTTCAATCAGTAAAACATTGCAGGAGGATCTGAATGATACTCAGCTGCCTGGTGATTCTGGCTGGCAGCATTAAGAGAAGTATTACTGCTTGGTCAGCCAGTCTTGGTGCATCTGCGCATGAGTAACTCACCTTTGTCAATTCATGCATGTGCAGTGGACTTGAAAGCCCTGACTTGACAACAAAAGTGTTAAAAAAAAAAAAAGTATGAAAAAATAATATTATGAAGAAAAAATATTTATTTAAATAAATAAAACATTTTTCTTTTAATATCTTCTGTGAAAGAAGGACTACGGCAGTACATGCTTTGCCATGATTCTTGTTAGATAGGCCTATCCATGCTCGGCATGGGGAAGCTTTCATAGGAGAAACCTAGAAAATATCTTTAATGGTAGAGACTAGTGACGGCGATAGCCTTTGAAAGATAAGGGGAAGGCCTATCTCCTTTGAAATATGAGATGGCATTACTTTGCTGCAAAAACAATGCTGCAGTCCACATAGAGGTCTGTGTGGAGAGTGATAAGCTCTGATAATATAATTAGATTAATGCTGGAGTAAGCTTTGACTTCTTTAACATTACCCCTTTGTTAAATAGAAAAAAGTGGTGAATAAGCCTTTTAGTGGTTTTTAGGTCAGGATTTTAGCTCTTCACTCCTAATTAAAATAGACCCCAAAGTTCCAAGGAAAACATTTCAAAAGAACTAAAGATGCTGGCACCAAATAATGTATTGTATTTACACTAGACATTTGTTTGCACCCTACATAACATTCAAAATGGGGTCAATATGTGTCCCCAATACCTTCACTGCAATTGTAATGCACCAGTTGACATTTAAGGCACTACAAAAGTCAATAGGCATTGTGTTATTTCCTTTATAATAAGGTCAAAAACAGGTTAGCTAGAACAAACTTATAAAAGCAAAACAGATTAGTGGAGAGCAGCAAAATAAATTAATGTAACAAATATGTTATAAAGTAGATGCAGTTTAGAAACCAAATAGTCAGTTTTGGGAATACTAGACTGCTAGACGGCTTTGGCTGTGTTGGAAACCTATGCAGGGACTTCAGCCATCTGCAAACAACACTAACAAAACTCCCATATGATCTGGCTGCTCTACTGAACTTTGAATGTCAAAATGTATCCAATTTAGCAACCCAGATGTGTGGCCAAATGTGAAACAAATCCTACTGCACAGATATGAGATCCATTATATTTAATGCTTCTGCACAAATATTTTTCTGTAATTTGAAGCACCAGCCCTAAAATATACTAAATGTCATTTAAAAATTACCCCAATTTTCCCAGATCATCACGGACATTACCCACCTCAAATTATTTATTGGGGTTTCTAACAATGACTGTAAGAGGAAGCACATGGAAATAATTTCTGTGTTAATCATTTTCTCACCAAACAGCAACAATTTACTTTATCACATTCTTGGTTTTTGGAACTTTTCCGGAGGCTTGTAATGAGTTGGTTTCAGAGCTTGTAATGAGTCTGTTAGCTGTCTGGTTTTAATTAGTCTATCTCTTTTAGATTTGGATGCTAGGGCAATGAGATGACCCCAGAGAACTGCCTTATGGGCATCCCATAGGGTTATTGGGGAGATTGTTTGCAGAAATCCCATACCTGTATTTGTTTTACTGCATATCATCCTGAAGAAATCACAAGAGATGTGTCTATAGACTGAGAAAGTTTCATGGCAAGTCCTGCTTTCTTGTTTCAGTACTGTGGGGTAAAGGCATGGTTTAAAACAAAGTTATTCAGCAGTGGATAATCAGGTAACAAATATAATTATTCAATGTACAGCTTACCTAACTATTGTATCATTCATCTTCTCCCATCATTACATAATCTGATAAACAGTGATTGAGCCCATAACATGCTCATCATGATATAAGCAACTTATCCTAGATTCTTTCAGTATAAAAATATATATTATATCATGTTGATAACTACAATGTAGAAGTATTAAGCCCAGAGAGAACACAAATCAATACGGCAAGACTTAATCCTTTGACCTTCACTGTATAATCAGCTGTGTAAATGAATGGCAAATGCAATCTCTCACAGATGCTTAAATTCAGGCGTTTTATGTGTAAGGGTATGTAAATTCTCCACAGTATCTATTTATATATGTACAAATGTTGCCTGGGTGGAATCAGAAGCATTAGCTTGTAAAGGACACCTACCAATCTTGTATATTTAGATGTATTTATCCAAATTAAAAGATATTTATACACTAAGGGCCTGATTCATTAAGGATCTTACCTTAAGAAACTTCTTATTTAAGTCTCCTGGACAAACCATGTTACAATGCAAAGGGTGCAAATTAGTATTCTGTTACGCACATAAGTTAAATACTGACTGTTTTTTCATGTAGCACACAAATACTTGATAGCTTATTTGTACACTGAAATTTAAAGTTGATATTAGTGTGCTACATGAAAAAACAGTCAGTATTTAACTTATGTGCAAAACAGAATACTAAATTTGCACCCCTTGCATTGTAACATGGTTTTGTCCAGGAGACTTAAATAAGAAGTTTCTTAAGTTAAAATCCTTAATGAATCAGGCCCTAAGTTAGGACAATCACCTCTGTTCAAAAATCTAATCATCTCTGCTCACAAATTCATACTTTTTTCCCCTCTACACACTGTCCCTAATGTTTACAATTTTTTTTTACCTGTCTTTATCACACAATATTAGCATCTGTGTTATTTTAAATATTTAAAATGATTATTATTATAAGAAGGATACCTGTAGTAGAAAGAAGGGCAAGAAGATGGCATGTCCCCCTTTCTTTTAGAGGCAACTAGTCTTCCTATGAAATGAGCAGAGGCTCTTCCATTCCACTCTCGATGACAGCTATACAATCCTAGAATCCTTTTGCAACAAACAAGAGATCCAAGGGACCTCAGTAAATTTTACAGAATTATGGTAAGCACACACATATATCTTAACAAAAAATACACCCCCGTCCATTTTTTTGAGAAATGTAATATTTGAGTCCATATTGAATTCTTTTTTCCTGACATTCCAATGGGAATTAATAAAAAAAAAAGAAAAAGAAAAACTCTCTCCCTTTCTGGATCACTAAGGTTCTCGAAGAGAGTCTCTTTCAAATATACAGACTCACTTCTCAGATTGATTGAATGTATCATTCCTTTAGGGAGTAGTGGACAAATTCAAAGATTTTCTCATCATTCCTCATTAATCTGATGTGCCCAACACTGTCTGGATGTAGAAAATGAATCTTTCATACAATAGGAGATCAGGGAAGAGTCCACTACCAATGCCCAGGTTCCCAAATATTTAGTTTACAAACCTATGTTTTGAGAACACTGTTTAGAGACTATCACAGAGTAATATGATGATTTTCCTGGGTAAAACAAGAATCGAAATCAACCTTTTCTTTCTGAAACACAGTAAATATAATACACAATATTTTATTCTCAGATATAAAAAATGTTTTGGAAGCACACAAGTTCTCTAAAGTTGTTCAAACAAAGGGGGCAATTGAATTAGGTAGTAAAAACAATTGATAATTTCCTAGTTGCTTCACACATTCTTTTGCTCTGCAAATTGTGGTCAATTACAGGACTGATTGTGTGATAAAATATTCTTAAATCAGTTCAGTTTTGCACCCATAGGAGCATCACAAAAATGATGCACAAGACAAAAAAATCGAATATCCCCCTAAAAAAATGTAGAACATCTATGATAGAAACAGACAACACTGGTGTCCCCTCCATATCTTGGTGTGAGTAGATGCTGCCTTGCAGCAGCAGCACCTACCCCTTTACAAAAGCTATACCATTCTACGACCATGCGCTGCTCACTCCTATCTCAACTCTGACTACCTGTCACTATTGGTGGTGTATTAAATTCAGTTTCTGTTTGGCCGTGTCCTGAAATGTTGGGGTCCTGTTTGGAAAAGCGATGGTTACTTTCACCTCCTGGAAATCTGAGCATTGAGTAAACACTAGGCTGTCCTATCCCCAACCAGCCCAACATTAAAATAATTGTGTTTTTGTTTAATAAATAGTCCTTTAAAATTAACTTAATAGCATTTACTCTTATAAATAGGCATATTTAACCTTAACCAGCTGCAACATTAAATTAATAGCAATCACATTAAATAAATAAACCTTTTCTCACAACTTGGCCCCACATTCATTTAAAATCATCCAAATAACCCCAGCACAAAATTAATAGTACTATCGCCCTACCAGTAAATAACCCCCACCACCATCCCAGCATTTAAAGAAAAGCTCTTAACAATAAAGGAATAGTCTCAACTCACCATGTCACAGACTGTGGGGTAGGAGGGAAGGCTGTCATAGGCTGTGGGGTGGAAGGGAGGGATGCCTGTCGCAAGCTGTGGGGTGCGAGGGAATACTGTCACAGGCTGTGGAGTGGCAGATAGTGCTGTCACAGGTTGTGGAGAGGCAGGGAGCGATGTCACAGGTTGTGGGCAGGCAGGGAGCGATGTCACAGAATGAGGCAAAGGAAGGAGCCCTGTCACATGCTGATTGGAGGAAGGGAGTGACTGCCACAAGCTAACTGAAAGAAAAGGGAAACTATCACATGCTAATTGGATTAAGAGATTGATGTGCACTATGCATTCAATTCAGTGTCTTGTCCCAGGAGAGGGACCAGCAACCAGGAAGAACAGCAATGTCTGGCCTTCCTTGGGGGCCTGGAACAGGTTCTGCTGTGGCAGCCTTGTATGACTGGGGCAAATAGGGCAGACGTGGCACTCTAGGTGGCAGACCCAGTCGCACCGCCCTCGTTACGGCCCTCGTACTGGACTAAAGTAAGAGCTTGTTATTTAGGAAAATTATAGAATTCATTTCTAGCGAGTCTGATTATCCTTAAATGTTCTTTCTATAATGAGTACTATTGGCTGACAGGAAAAAACACCATCCCAACCATTACTTGAAGCCAGAAGCTGATTGGAGAGGCATCGCACTGTGAGCTCGCAGTGCATGCAGCATTGATGCATACAGTCAGCTTCAATAAAACTGAATGATTCTAGTTTTTTTTTTACTCTGGATATGATCCAATTAATATTTTAAAAGTGTCATGTCTGGGCCCACTCCTTGTTGATAAATGCCAGTAACCAGGCTAGCCTGCTTTTCGCCTATAGGAGACCACTTACCGGATCTCAGCTGCTCTCAGGACTTATTCAGAAGAAGTGTTTATCATCTAATAGGTACCAGATCTAACGCACCACCGGAATAAATTAGGATCTAATTTTAAAGACACAGAAGGCAAGGTCTATGTCAGACCGGATTCAGCACAAAATCAGTAACCAGGTAAAAGTTCAAATCCAAGGCAGGCAAAATCAGGAGTTATACAGGGTCAAAACAGGAGAACCATAAGTAACAGTGTACCAAAGAACAAAACAGAACATATCGCAGGCACAGCACAGCCTATCCGTTAGTCTAACAGTAGATGGGTGTATAAATGTCCAGGAAAAAACGATAGTATCATTTAAGTGAAATGATACGATCATATTTTGTAAACTTTGGAATGGTCTCTTGATTATCTTAACAACAAGTGGTTTAAAGCACAAAATACTTTTATGGACAACAATTTCTTCTTTTTTTTTATCCCTATATGTGCACTATATGAGATGTATAAGCTATTGGTGATAAAACAAGTCTGGATCATTAGATAAATGGACTATATTATGATTTAAATAATAAATTGTATTTATATAATGATTCAATGCTACGGTGATATATTATCTTAGATAAGGATTTGTTCTGTGCTTCTTTGCTTCTCCTTTTTTCTTGTGTATGTTTATTGTGAAGGTGATTCACAGACAACTTCTAGATTGAAGCAGCATCATATATCCTTACCTAAGTTGCTCAACGGTATTACGGATGGTTTAATTTGTTAATATCTAATATTTAAGGTCAGCGCCCAGTCTTAGCGCTTAGGGTTGGACGCTAGATTTTAGGAGTATAATGTCCAGGGCCTGATTATCCAATAGACCGACTAGACTTCAGCCTAGAGCGCAAGATTTTTGGGCATGCAAAATTGTGACAGTGAGAGACATAAACTGAAATCACTTTTAAAATAAAAGAAGATAGTTGTTCTACAAAGTAAAAGAAAAACATGAAGGAGGGGGGGCCCACAAAGTTGCTGTGCCAGGGCCTCTTGGCGACTCTGGGGAGGAGGGATTGAAAAAAGCCAGATTTTAAATGAAGACGAGTTTGTTTATGCTTACTGCGTGTTAACCTGGAGTGATAGGTGAAAGGGCACTACTAACGTATTAGCCTAGGGCGGCCTACACCCTTTAATCAAGCCCTAATAATGCCTGTCCATTAGTCAAGATAACCCTTTGCCATGTTCTAGTATGTTAATGCCCCTGTCAATCTCTTGCAGCTGCAGTGGCGTGGACTTACATAAAGAAAGATATGAACAACAATGAGTTGAAATGATTGATAAGCTATAAACACGTACAGAGAAAGAAAACAAATAATGGATTAAAAGAAACTGATATGACAAGAAGGATCACAGTGTAAAAATAAATGAAAATTAGCAAAAGTAAATATCTTTTGTTTAAAAATATGTATAACATATTATATTTTTACCTTGTGTAATCTACTAATAACATTTACCCAAGACGAGACATAACACGAATATTATTTTTACATACTTACAGTACTTGTCATACCTACATTACTAGCAAAAATATAGGCAACTGATGAAATATGAAACATATTTATGTGCTGTATCGTAGAATTGCCACTTGTGCCCTGATTTATATTCGATAAAATGAATACCAATTATTTCAGTACATGATTTAAGCATGTGCTTTTTAGAATGGTTACACACACAATTATATGTATGTGGTGAGAGACTCCATGATGTATATTTCTTATAGAGAACTGCCTGTTTTGGATGGTTACATACCCAGTTATCCACAGGAACAGAGCTAACAACATTGCAGAATACTAATAGATTCATTTTAGGGCTACTGCATATAATATCTCAGACAGTACTTCTTGAATTAGAGCACTGATAGCAGAACACTAATAAAATACTGGCAATCAAATGTCAGAGTAAAATACATGCAACTGATCTCATTCAGTGAACGTGGCCTTTCTAACGGCACCGTTGTAGATTGATTGCAGTCTGTTTCAGAGAGCTTCAGAATCTATATCATTATTCATCAGCAATCAAAGTGAGGAAATGCAGTACTTGGATGTGGCAAGACAAAGACATAATTTGCAAATGTATTTTAATGTGTGAATATGGAATAGATAAAAACGTAATGCATAGTATACATGGCATTGCTTAGTCTCTGTGAAATATGTTGTATGTTGCAAAAACCTTTTCCTTTTCAATCACCTTATTTTCCTAATGTACAGGACCATTGTGGCTATGTGTCTACTCACATATATATAACAAATAGCCATTGTAATAGTAGTATATGTTGTAGAAGACAATTTTAACATTTAACCTTCTTAATACCATTGTTTACCTATTTATACTGACATTGATACTTTTATATACACACTTATACATGTTTTATACTATATAATTGGCTTAGTATTGTATTTAGCTACATTGCAAATAACAAAATTTTAGAATATATCAAAATGATATAAACAAACACATGGGGAAAAGGTTGCCTAACGTAAAACAAATAGAAAAATAATAACATAATGGGGGAGGCTAAAGGTACAAATGTAACAGATAAGCATTTCACAGTAATGCACACAACATAGACTACTATCCCCTTCATCATAGATCAGATGGAAATGGTCCAGTTAGTCATTCAGGATGGAGGTAATTTCTTTAAAGTCATAATCATAAATCATAATCCTATTTTGCACAGACCATGGAAAAGGTAAATTAATCGGCAACCACACATTTGGCTGCTAAAAATACACTATTTATGACTTTTGGGACCTGTTAAACCAGTAAGCACAGAAGAACTTTTACAGAAATTATTTTAGTAATTTATGTAATAGTTGAAATATCTTTTACTAAAAATGCTTCTGTGAGGGATATGATAACTGTGGAGAAATTGAATCCCAGGGCCACAACTATCATAAATGGACAGGGTGTGCAAATTGGGAGTCATATAGGGCCTGATTCCTTAAGGAAAGTAAGGCAAAAAAAGGGGTACATTTTCTCCTGGAAATCCCATGTTATAATACAAAGGGCACAATTTATCCAATTATTTATTTATTATTTTGCACATAAGGAAAATACTGGCTGTTTTTTCATGTAGGACACAATTACTTGATAACTTTTTTTTTACACTGACATTAAAAGTTGATCTAGGACATGTCCTTACCCAACTATAAATCTGTCCTCACATTTTAAATTTACCTCCCCTCTAATACAACATGGTTTTGCCAAGGTACTCACTCTTTTTGCTTTCCTTAATGAATCAGGCCCTGCACCTCATCTTCTGCTAATCTGAACCTCATTAATTTGTATCTCTCAGCTATCCAACTGTATGTTTTTAAAGTATGTAACAGGAATTTGTTATCTATTGTTTTAACCTATGTTGGCCAAGTGTTTTATTGATGCCTACTTTATGATAGATATCTGACCTCTTCTAGCCTAATAGTACAATGCAGCTAACATGAAACGCATCACCTGTCTCCCCTCTCTTCCACTGTCCTTTAAATGTGACCTTTGGAATGCATGTTCTGTTTGTAACAAACTTACCTAAATACATAACCTCTTCCTCTCAACAACCTCAACGTGGTTTCCTCACTTATCTTCCAACATCACCGCCATCATCCTGGGTGATTACAAAATCACCATTGTTAATTTACGTTCCAATACTGCTGTCAAACTACTTTCTCTTACCTCCTCCCTATGCCTCTCCCAGTCGATTGAATCATCTGCTCACCGAGATGGCCACTGCCTTGATCTTATTTTCTCTAGATTATGCTCAGTTTTTGATTTTCTTAACACTTCATTCCCCTCTCAGATCAACACCTTATCATCTGTATGTGCAATATAACCTCTCTGCTGTCAAACTCTACCAAGCCTCCTCATACCAGCAGAAATCTTAACTCTTAATTTTCACCTTCTCTTCCCAATCTCTACATTCTCCTCCCCTGATACAGCAGTACCTCATTTTCACTAAACCCTAGCAACAGCCCTTGATCATGTGCCTCCTGCAAATCTTCATACTCCATGTCAACTTCAAAGTCAGCCATGGTACTCTAAAGTAACATGAAATCTTCAAATATGTTCCTGTAAAGCAGAACGTCACTGTCAAAAATCACTGTCATAAATCTCTAATGATTTCTTCCCATATACTTCTATCTATAAAGCCTATGGAAATGCTGCAAAAATATACTTCCAATCGCTCATCTCAGCTCAGGCTTCTAACCCCAAATGAGTTTGTAGCACATTTAAATCTCTTCTCAGCCCTCCCACTCCAAACCCTCTGACTTCTATCAGTGCCCAGGATCTTGCTTCCTACTTCAAAGATAAGATTGATAAGACCAGACTAGAAAAGGTATCATTTTCCTCAACAAACAATCAGCTCAATTCCTTTGTAGCACCTCTTTTCATTTGATCCCACAGATGAAGATGAAGTATCTACTCTCTTCTTATCTTTCTACTCTACCTCCTGTCCTCTTGATACTATACCCTCACAAATTGGTAGATCCATTTCTCATGTGCTCATTCCACCTCTAATAAAAATCTGTCAGCTCCCATGCACCTTCCAGCCTCTAGACTTGACTACACACACCTCACACGGTTCCTTTCTGCAAACAACCTCTTGGATCCTCTTTAGTCAGGCTTTCATTCTCAACACTCTATAGAGACTGTATTGAGGTTGTCAATGATATGATCACTGCTAAAACTAAAGGCCATTACTCTCTTCTAATTCTCCTGGATCTCTCTGCTGCATTTGACACTGTTGACCACTCTCTTCTCATATAAATGCTACAATCCCTTCAAGACACTGTCCCATCCTACCTTTCTAATCGCTCTTTCATTGTTAATTTCTCTGGATCCTCCTCTGAACATTTCCTTTATCAGTTGGAGTCCCTCAAGGCTCAGTACTAGGTCCTCTACTGTTCTCTATTTATACCACTTCTCTAGGGAAGCTAATAAGCTCCTTTGGATTTCAATATCATCTCTATACGGATGATAGTCAAATTTTTCTATGCTCTCCTGATCTCTCACCATCTGCGTTACTGATTGTATTTCTGCCATTTCATCTTTGATGTCCTCTCGCCAGCTTAAACTCAATCTTTCAAAAACAGCGTTAACAATATTCCCACCCACCAAGAGGAGTTACCTACCTGACATTTCTATTGACAACATGACCATAAATCCCACCCCACAAGCTCGCTGCCTAGGTGTGATCCTCGACTCAGAACTATCCTTTATTCCCCACATCAACTTTATATTTAAATCATGTTGCATACATTTAGAAAACATTTCCAGAAGACGCACATATCTTACACAAGACACCTCAAAAACTCTAGTTCATGCACTCATCATTTCCTGCATTGTCTATTGCAATTCCCTCCTTACTGGTCTTCCCCAAAACAGACTCAAGCCCCTACAATCTATTTTGCATGAAGCGTCTAGATTGATTTTCCTTGCAAATCGTTCTTCCTCTGCTGAGCCACTCTGTCAGTCTCTACATTGGTTGCCTGTTTTTTTTTACTAAATCCAATATAAAATACTTCTACTAACCTACAAGGCCATCAACATAGCTGCACCAACATACATCTCCTCACTTGTCTTAAAATATCTCCCAACTCGACACCTTCATTCTGCACAAGATCTGCATCTCACTTCCACTCTCCTATTCCAGGTTACAGGACTTTTTTCGAGCTGCACCCTTTCTATGCATTTCCCTCCTTCGCACAATAAAATAGTCTTATTGGACGAGGGAGAAATAGTCTTATTTACAAACCTTCAAGCGTTCTCTGAAAACCCACCTTTTCAGGCAAGCTTATAATATTCCTCAACCACCTTCTTAACCTACTTAGGTTACAGCATTGAAACCCTTTGCAAAATTCCCACAAGACAACAACCCTCTGACCCCCTGACCAACATTGATGTGTGACTGGATCATATAGCATACTAAATCACATTTTATTTTTGTAAGCTGGATGGATCGAAATTCAATATGTAGACTTAACCTCATGCATCAAACTCCCATTGTTCCTTAGATTGTAAGCTTGCAAGCAGGGCCCTCTTACCTCTTTGTCTGTATTACCCAGTATTATATATTATTGTGCTTGTCCCCAATTGTAAGGTGCTACGGAATTGTGCAAATGATACAGCTGAAACAAACATATTTATGAGAAACCCTGGACTTGAACCAGCCGCATCTGTATCGGAATTTCCTTTGTATGCCAATACTGTACATTGCCTATAATCATCTGCCTCTTCCCATCCCCGTTCTGCCCTTTAAGTCATAGACAGTCATGTCATTTGCATCCAGACATGAATTGCATGCAGTTGTATTCATTGGCGTAAGTTCCATTTTGCATGCACAAAGTAAAATCATGCAAGTTACAGCACACAAATGGTCATACATCCGAACATGAACCAGGCCCTCTGTGTTTAGTTCCACAATGCAAATAAAATGCCCGGTTAATTAGTCTGTGGGTTTTTTACATAATAAAATCAAGCTCTATAACTTTTAATTTGAAGCCATAAGATTAATAAGATAACATTACAATAAAGACTACTACAGAAGGTTTCATATTGTATTTCTTGATCAGTTTAGCTGAGGAAGAGCTCAACAATAATAGACCTTATGGTCCATCTTTGCAACTTGGGTATATTAGGAGCACCAAGTATATTGCAAACAAGTGCTCCACATAAGTGTGGGTCACACATTATGTAAGCAAAAAACTTCCCAACATACTCAGTGCCACATATAAAAATGCTAGCCTATTCTGATTAGCTATATTTAGGGTTGTCATGGTTACAAGCAAAAACCATCACAAGCACAGGGAAACAGTGGGCACAAGTGCATGTTCCATAATATTCTTGCATTAATTCAAACTACAAGACAAAAACACAAGGAAATTGACTGCAAATTTTAATCTGAGGTGCAAGGTCTGTCATAAATAATGGTCCAATAAAAATTTCACAGTAGGAAAATAGAGTCGGGTTTCTCTGTAAGTTTACAAGTTCAGTAGTGCAAAACACACAAGCAATAGACTACTGAGCAGTGGAGGAAGAAGATAAGGTCACATGAATTCACCCTGTTCTTGAAATAAGGATCAATGCTCATGTGGCGTCAACCCGATGAACTCTACAGCCCTGAGTGCTTGATTCCAATAGTTAGGGGTTCTGGTGATTCTATAATGAAGTAGGGCACATTTACCTGGCATGGTTTGCGTGCAGCCATTCTCATAGTTGTAAAAGCAAACTGGCACTTGTAGAACTACAAACACCAGCATGCCCTAGTGCCACATAGTAAAGTACGCAAAAAACACACACACAGTATAAATATTACCTTATTTTAAAGATTCCCTTATCCCTCAATTTCCACTTTATAGTAAGCCTAATTCCTTAGGGATCTTTCTACTTTTTTTTTTTTTCTTTTCCTTCTTTCTTCGTTTCTTCTTTCTTCTCTTGTAATCCAATGGCTAAAAAACCCCTGCTAGACGTCGTACAGCAAATATGAATGACAGCCTGGGGCCTGTCCGCAACTAACCATTCAATTTCTCATCTTCACTCTGCTTGGCTTTAATGTGTGAAAGCCACTCTGATTGGCTATTTGCTACCAATGTGGGGTATCAGTGAACTTCATTGTATCAATAAGGTTCATTCATAAAATGTATCAATGAACCTCAGTAGTGCCACATATTATTACTATTAATACTATCCTTATACATTTTTACTTCATTATCTGAACACACACCACCCAGTGCTATCAGCACTGCCCTGGTTCTTCCTACATATGGGGATCCAAATTTTTTTGGCGGGTTTCATTCCCCTAGGGAATTCATCACTGTGCTGCACAGGCTGGGGCATTGACAAGGGGACCCCACACTGTGAGCTTCCCTGTTATAGCGGAACCAGCCCAGCATTTTATTGCCTGGCGCCAGTTGTGGCTGTTGTAGGGGTACCCCAATCTGTTTGCCCCCTGACCCCCATATTAGTGGTAACCAGAATATATGCGCAGTAATACAAAGTGGTATTTTGTGCTTAAAACTTGGACATACATCTAACTCTAAATGAGATTGATACTGCTTAAATGTTATTTCTCCCTTTATGTAAACCAAACCATTTACACTTACATACACTAACATGTTAATAACTTATGTTGACCTCTTCTGGACCACATCCAGCTTTTCCAAATTGTAGACAGATTCAATCAAATAATTTAGCAAGGGAACCTGCACCAGGCACCAGGACTGAAGCAGTTTTACTTTTTCCTGATCCTCATTGAGTCTGCAAATATGCAAATCCCCCCATCTCACTGGTGAAGGTAGGTGGCAGGTATGGTTTGAAAGGAAGTGTAAGATCTAAAATTCTGATCCAAGTTTGCCTGTGGTGTCAAGTATATCTGGAAGCGTTTCAATCAGCTGGAGAGAATTGACACAGACCAAGTTCTGTATACAAGGAATAGTCTCTGATTTATTGATACAAAGATACAAGTTTTTAAAGCCTACTGAATAAATGAATCCTACGTCATAACCATAGTCTATAACATTAGTCTATGGAAAGCACTACTGATTAACTTTCTAACGTATTCTTGAGGTATTTACTTTCTCCCCCTACTAAGGACAGATGAGCCTATTATTCTTATCTCAAAGGGGAGCTGGAGGTTCATCTCCTATAGGCCACAAGGGGACAGCTCCCACACTACGAGCTGACCATGAAGCTACTTATTGTTCTCATATCTTGCAACATTCTTCAGGTGTTCTCTATGTCAGCTTAACCTCAAGGCCATAGGCTTACATCTTGTAAAACTGCAAATCAGCAGAAAAATGAATAATCTCTTTTAGCAAATAATATTTCTATGCAAGTTACAATAAATTGCTGAACAAAGGCCTTATGAGCAGTGGCGCACACAGGGGGGGTTTCTGGTTCTCCAGAAACCCCTCCCCTCCGGGAACCAACAGTACTGTACAGCAGCCGCGGCGCTGTCAAAGAAGCGTCCGCGGCAGTGCTGTATTGTAGTATAATACAGCACTGCCACGGATGCTTCTTGACAGCGCCGCGGCTGCTGTAGAATTCAGACTCGCTGAAAAGGAGCTGCTGCGCATGCGCAGCAGCTCTCTCTCTCTCTTTTTTTGGGGGGGAGAAACCCCCCATTCTAAATCCTGCGTTTGCCCCTGCTGAGGCCTTAACAAAAAATCATATTTAACAGAAGGCTAACAGCACAATCACTTTGGAGGCTTTTACCATCTAGTTCAATGATGGCTAACCTGTGACACTCCAGATGTTGTGAAACTACAAGTCCCAGCATGCTCTACCAGCTATCAGCTAGTTATCTACTGGCAAAGCATGCTGGGGCTTGTAGTTTCACAACACCTGGAGTGTCACAGGTTAGCCATCACTGATCTAGTCTAATACATACTTGCCAACTCTCCCGGATTGTCCGGGAGACTCCCGCATTTTGCGAGAGTCTCCCGGACGAGTGTGGCAATCTCCCTGATAGGAAGTGTGAAAAAATTCAGTTTAAACGCCGCGATTCACCCGGAATCGCAGCGTTTAGCCCCGCCCCCGCTGTAAAATGACGCGATTTGCGTCATTCCGTCACGGGGGCGGGGCCAAAATGACGCGATTTCGCCGCCCCGCCCCCTGCACGCCCACGTCCCAGCCGGCATCTCCCGGAAAAAGAAGAAATGTTGGCAAGTATGGTCTAATAGTATACAAGATCTATCACCTCGCTGTGACATGCCTCCAGGAACTTACTTTTCCTGCCTGCAATCCACAATGTAGTGCTAGCTGGGACTAAGGAACAGGCTTGGTAACAGCCCTAGCAATCATTTTCTCTGGTGACCTCAATCTAGCATTGATTAGATTAGATTAAAATAATGCAAAGTATGGCTTTCAGTACAGCAATTTCTTACATTTTGAAATTAATATCTTGAGTTGAATGTAAATGTAGATTCCAAAAATTCTAAAGTCTAAATATATTTTTTAATAGCATTTTCTCCTGCTGATATTTTCTGCTCTGAATACAATCCATTATAAAGTGTTTCACGGCTCAAAAGCAGATGTGCTATAAATAGCGGTGTGCCTGCATCTTGGCTATATATAAAATCTGGCATATACAAAGCCACATGATACAGCAATATGCAGATACACAGCTCATCAGCTTGCAATTGATTCATATATAGCAGTCATTCTGGCTGCAGACCAACTGCGTCATTTTCATATTGTAATTCATAATCTCTTCACTACCATTTTAAGTATTCTCATTATTGTTTATTTATAAAGTGTCAGGCATATTATGAAGAGCTGTGCAAATAGTGATATTATATATTATGGCATACACATACAATCTGTGAGAACCAACACAGACAGTGATGGCCTTTAAAGTCTAAAGTGCTGCATTAACCATTTTGAGGGTATTTTCACACCTGCTCCATCCTCAATTAGAGCTTGTTTTTAAAACAAAACATAGGACCTTAACCCTACTGAGTTGCCCAATAGTAAAAATAGTAAAGCAATTATAAGTGTACAGTATACAGGCGCGGGCTGACGGACGTCAGCCCGGGGGGCACACGCCGCACAGGCGGCCGCATCACATGACACGTGATGCGGCCGCGTCATCAATGATATTACTTCCGGGGAGCGGGCGGCCCTAACAGCCGTGATTCTTAGCGGCCCGGGGGACCGATGCCCCCCTGCCCCCCGGCCCAGCCTGCCCCTGACAGTATATATACTACAAATGTACGTGGACCCCCTGTGTTTTGGTTTTGTTTCTAAAACCCTTTAGTTTTTTGGTTTTGGTTGTGCCCAAATACCCTCAAAGGTTTTGGTTTTGGATCTGTATTTAATTACAAATTGTGAAAAAGTATTTTGAGCTGTTTTTACTCCTACATTACAATTTATGGCATTAATATTTGTCTACAGTTTACTTTCTAATGATCTCTTTACAGCTGCTACCCCACAACTGAAATGGTTTGAGAAAATCTCTGAACCGTATATAAAGTGTGAAATTCCACCTGTTACTAGTTTTTGCTTGTTGCAATATATATGTTTGACAGTTATTATGATCGACATTTATATGGTCAACACAATAATACAGACAGGGTTGGAAAGTTGACAATGATGACATCCACAATATTAATAGGTAACAATTGAAATGTAGACAGGATTTTTAGGTTGACAATAATATCCCTATCCCCAGGGCCTGATTAAGGGTTCCAGCCGCCCCAGGCTAACACACTGGTTGCCGCCCCCCCCCCCATCCGCGCGCCTCCCGCCCCCTGCCCCAACCAATACCTATATTTCCATATTTATACATATATATATGCACACGATTGTAAAGTATTACTTGATACATAAAAACACACAGGCCCTGATTCATTAAGGAAAGGAAATCCAAAAAAATTGTAACTTTGCACATAGGCAAAACCATGTTGCATTGGAGAGGGATGTAAATTAAAATGTGGGGACAGGTTTATAGTTGGTGGTAGAGCATGTCCTAGATCAACTTTAAATTGCAGTGTAAACATAAAGCTATCAAGTATTCGTGTGCTACATGAAAAAACAGCCAGTATTTAACTTATGTGCAAAATAATAAACTAATATGCATCCCTTGCATTGTAACATGGTTTTGTCCAGGTGAAAACTCACTTATTTTTTTTTAATTACTTACATTCATGAATCAGGCCCACATTAGTTTGAAAACACATTATAATGTCACTAAAGTAAAAATCCACATTCAAAGTTATACAGGATGCGCTGTTCTCTCTTACCTGATCTTGCAGTGTAGACTACCTGATGTTCTCTCTTGTTCTTGAAGTGTTGTTGTCAGTTGGCTTCTGGAACACTGGGGTCCTGTACTGAAAATGTGCAAAAATGCAAATGTGAACAAACCCTGAATGATTCAAACACAACACTCCATTATGACCAGATAAAACAACCCCTTAGTACAGGCATATATAGATAATAAAAGATATGCAAATTATTTATAATCATATACTAACATCTACCAACCCCTGACAGTCAGTTAATTAACCCCCCAGCCCTTAGACAATTTATCATTTTTATGCCTCCTGCAGCTTACCCCCCCCCCCCCCGCGTCATGATATGTGCCACTGACCCACCCATAGAGAATAATAAGTAAAGCCACTGAGCCTATTATCCCACCCCCAGTCATGATCTGTGCCACTGCCCCCCATTAATTATTTGTGCCTAAAAATATGATAATCCTTCAATGCTGCCAGTGCCAGTCCCCCCCCCCCCCCCCACATTGTGCCTGAAAATGCCAGGTTCTTTCCCCCCATATTATGGCTGAAAATGCTCTCCTGCTCCCCCACCCCATATTATGGATAAAAATGCTCTCCTGCCCCCCCCATATTATAGATCAAAATGCTCTCCTGCTCCCCCCCATATTATAGATCAAAATGCTGTCCTGCTCCCCCCCCCCCATATTGTAGATCAAAATGCTCTCCTGCTCCCCCCCCCATATTATAGATCAAAATGCTCTCCTGCCCCCCCCCATATTATAGATCAAAATGCTGTCCTGCTCCCCCCCATATTATAGATCAAAATGCTGTCCTGCTTCCCCCCCATATTGTAGATCAAAATGCTCTCCTGCTCCCCCCCATATTATAGATCAAAATGCTGTCCTGCTTCCCCCCCCCCATATTGTAGATCAAAATGTTCTCCTGCTCCCCCCCCCCCATATTATAGATCAAAATGCTCTCCTGCTCCCCCCCATATTATAGATCAAAATGCTGTCCTGCTCCCCCCCATATTATAGATTAAAATGCTCTCCTGCCCCCCCCCCCCCCCCCCCATATTATAGATCTAAATGCTCTCCTGCTCCTCCCCATATTATTGATCAAAATGCTCCCCGGGCAGCCATTGACTTACCTGCCTCCTGTGAAATGCTCCTCTGTTGTTCTCCGTCGGCGGTGTTTGTCCTTTTCTTTCACTGCGGGCGCGGTGTGTCTGATTAGTGTGGTCTCGTGAGATGTTAACATCTCACGTGACCACACTGAACAGCGCACCGCGGCCGCAGTGACGGCAGCAGCTGACAGCCCCTTCAACATATACTATGGAGTATGGAGTCATAGGCGGACTCCATACACCACAGGCGGCCCCGGGACCCGTTAGGAAAGATTTTCGCGGGCGGGCGGGGTTTTTAAATGAAAAAAAAAAAAAAAATTAAAAAATTAAAAAATCTTTAAAAAAAAAAGAAAAAAAGAAAAAATCTTTTTTTTTATTACCCAGCGCTGCTGCGCCCCCCCCCGACCCGGCGCCCCAGGCTGCAGCCTGGTCAGCCTGTTGGCTGATCAGCCCTGCCTATCCCTAATCCTATCCTTAATCATACAATACTGTCTACATTTTAATGCTAGACCTAATAATACTGTAGACATTTGAATTGTCAATGTAATGTTGTCGACTTGAATGTTGACCAAATGAATGTCTAGCTGTTGGCCGCATAGCTTTGGAAATGTGAGGATGAGTAGTAATGATTAGGATTTAGAGGATGCTACTTTGGAAGTTGCTAATGTGTGACAGGAAAAGGGGTATAGTTATGAATCAGAAAATGTGTTGTATTTGAACAAGATAATGATGAGAATGATGTATGTGTACAAATAAATCAGTCACCAGTGGTCCCACTTCATGTCCATGATAAGTGCATTATCATGTCTGGAAAATGACCCAAAAATCCAACTTTTGCATGTGGAAAATAGATTTATCCCAATATTGACAACATTTGTCAAGGCATCTGTAGACTTTGTGACTTCAGAATAAGTAGAGATAGGTACCTCCTACCTTCATCATCATCATAATCATCATCAGGTGTGGGCTGGCAATTTCAGCCCGGGAGGCGCACAGGCAGCCGCATCACATGACACGGGATGCGGCCGCGTCATCAATGACGCGGCCGCATCGCGTGTCATGTGATGCAGCCGCCTGTGCGCTGACGCGGCCGAATCCCGTGTCATGAGATGCCTATTGGCCGGCCCTAACATCGGTGATTCTGAGTGGCCCGGGGGCCCGATGCCCCCCTGCCCCCCGGCCCAGCCCGCCCCTAGTCATCATGTATTTATATAGCGCCAGCAAATTCTGTAGTCTTTACAATTGGGAACAAACACAGTAAAAAAACAATACTGGGTAATACAGACAGAAAAAAAGTCAAGAAGGCCCTGTGTACAAGCTTACAATCTCCCTGTTATGTTATTTGCAGGAAGTTAATTCAAGTAGTCTATCAAAAGGTTGAAAATCATGTAAAGTAACAAGCAGTCGAGCATATTTAAAAAGGGCTGGGAAGAGCTGGAGAGCAACCTAGCACTGTCTCAAATGATAGCAACACCCCTTGCATACACTCTGGCAGTGCGTCTTATGAACCCCCCTTTATAAATCCTGCATTGGCCCCTGGCAGTGGCTACTGGTTGTTGTACTAGTATATTATAGTATATAGCATAGACATCTGAACTATTTAGTGAAGAAAAAGCAGGGTGCTCTATGACTTTGGGCAGCACACCCCAAAAAAACAAATAGATTTATTACTTTTACTAATTACAAGTGTTTCAATCTGCAAGCAATTGTGTGAGGGGCAGTATCAGTGACTTCCGAAGTATTGAATCATTATACTGTCTACATCAACAATTCAAATGGCAACAGTATTGATAGGTCTAAAATTCAAATGTAGACAGTATTTTAGGGTTAGGCATAAGGATATAATTGTCAACCTAAAAATACTGTATACATTTCAATTGTCGACCTAATACTGTCTACATTTTTACTGTTGACCTAAAAATACTGTCTACATTTTTATTGTTAACCTAAAAATACTGTCTACATTTGAACTGTTGACCTAATAATACTGTCTACATTTTTACTGTTGACCTAAAAATACTGTCTACATTTGAACTGTTGACCTAATAATACTGTCTACATTTCATTTGCCGACCTAATAATACTGTCAATGTCATTATTGTTGACTTTCCAACCCTGTCTATATTATGGTGTTGACCATATAAATCTCAATCATGTAACTGTCAAACATATGTATCACACCCAGTGAGCGGTAGCAACCAGGTGAATTTCACACTCCAATGCTGCAGCGATTTACTCAATCCATTTTGATTCTTTTTTCTATGAACTATATTTGCCAGGCTCAGTATTTGGGAATCGAAAAACAAACCCACATGTCAGTTGTGCGTGCGCATCACCAGGAGCATGTGTAATGTAATTTCTGGTTCTAATAAAGTATGCGCTCAATTGCCTATAGAGACATAATGCTGTATAAGGAATATTAAAAAGTGGATTCAAATGAATAAAAGAAAAGTACTTTTAATGTAATTTCTGGGTCAAAAATACAGCTGCAGTCATTATTGTTTGTTCCATCCAGACATGTGGGTATACACTGTTTCTGTTTTGTGAGAGTCACTTCTCGAAAGTAAAACTCTGCAGCAATGGAACTGGAGCCCACCACTAAAATGTTGAAAGACACCTGTCCTATATAAGCCCCTAGATTTGAAATGTTTTCTACATTATTAGTAGTTAGTTCAATTGAGCTAGCTAGTTTTACTTTCTTTCCTCTGTACACTTTTGTAATCTGTTTAAGGGAGAAGTATCAAGTCTCACAAGTACACACTGAAGAATTTTCCAACCAACGTGTGATCTCAAAACGATTGAACCTACTACTAAAAGTCCGATTAGTCTGACGATTCATGCGTACACAGTGAAACGTTTTACCTTCAGATCTGTGCTCTTCATCTGGTGCTCTAGTCTTCAGAGAATGACAGCACTATATTCATTCATTCCTTATTGTCACATTGTCACACTGATTAAAACCGCTATGTTATAGCTATCCACATGTCCTAACGAATTTAACGCTTTTGTGACTCTGAAACAAAACATTCTGTCTCAGAACAAACAAATGATTTATTCCTTTTACAGCACTCTCTACATTTATTCATCGGGACATTCATCGCTAGCATCGACTGAAAAAAACACGACTCTCTAAACTCTATGGAGATTGTGAGCATGAGTGCATACACACTGCATGATCGGTCAGTGATTGGTCGTAAAATATTTAACAGTACGACCAACCAAATGAAACGATGATCTGCACTTTGGGACGACTTTAGATCATCATGTCACTATACACACGTTATCTGACCAAACGGTCGGATGTCAGCTGATTGGAGTTTTTTTGTGCAATCATCGGGCCAGTGTGTACCTAACCTTAGTCTGTGAAGCATGTAATAGTCATTTACCTGATTATAACATTAGAGTTTTCTGGCCAGCTTGGACCCCTCAACATAAGATTGATACTACTCAATCCCCTGAACAAATTAAGGAAATAATTAACTGGTTGATGAAGTCAATGAAGGATACCTTTGTCACTAGAAGAGGATACCAGGTTATTTAAAGATGACATTGTGAGTATAATGTTGAAACATACTGATACATCTATGGGAATTGATGATTCACCAGCTCCTGTTTCCCTTCAAGATGCACTATTTTAAGATTACCAGAAAGAGAGCAGAGTACTTCATTTGCACTGTGCTCTTAAAGATCTTGTTAATAAAGGATGGCAGCTGTTAAATACAGGCCTGTCTTATATGAAGAGACTTAAGTCTTTTATGGCCATCAGCTTCAAGAGCACTCAGGTTATGGGACAATACAGACAGAGAGGAGAAGATTAATAGGCAATATCTACTTAAATGCATTGAAATGATCCAAAAAGTATTGATTTAATTTGTTAGGCATCTCTAGATACTATTCATTTTTCTTCCAGAAGTATGGATTCTAAAGTGGCCAGAAGGGCTATTTTGCTACCTCCATGGGCAGCAGATGCACATTTAAATAATTTCCTAGCCATGCTTTCTTTTAAGGGCTCTATTCAGTCAAAAGCTTGATTTTATGATTGAAAGAATCACAGGGGGCAAGTCAAATTACTTCCCACAGGTCAGAAGAACAAGATGTTTCCCTTTCTCTTCCTCTAGGCAACACTCCAAAGAAGCATGTACTTATCGGTCTGGAAAACAATATTCTAGACAATATGGTAGCATCTCTTCTATGCAGCCCATTCAGGCTAAACGAGGTAAGTCAGGCCAGCAAATATCTCAATGACTATCTCCAGAGTCAACCTCTAGTAACTCCCGTGGGTGGCTGGATTTCAAACTGTGTGGAGGTCTTAATGCTTACTTCTCAGGTTCAGTGGTTTTATTCCATCCGAACTCCACCTATACTGACCAAACTTCATCAGCTTATGTTATCTTACCCAGGAACTACCCAAACCATTCCCCCATGTTGCCTTACCCTCCAGCTCCTATATAATCCATAAATATTGCTTGTCCATGGAGTTTCCAAATAGATGTATCTTTCTGTGTGTCCAGCAAGTGAAGTTTACCCCAAAGGTGGGCGGAGTCTAAGTACAGGATACCTTGCTCTTAACCCATGTTAATTAAGCAGCTCCTATTTATAACAGCAGAAAAACAAGTTTATTAAGAAGGGGGAGATGGGTACAGTTTTGCTGTCCCCCTGTAGATCTGTGATATCTTGCACCCTGATGCTCTATTGCCACTCCAGTAAAATTGCCATCCCCGAACAACATGGATGATGGTAAAGATCCAAAATGTGGCATTAAAATCCAGTTCTGGGGCTTTATATCCAAATTTTACCAGAGGAATTCAGAAAGAGCCCAAAATGCAGTGCATGAGGCTACATTCCTTTTCATATTAAGTTCAATGCATTCTTGCTTGTACTCTTTAATTACCGTTTCCTACTTTCTACAGATGGTCATTGACCCCCGTGTTTTGGTTTTGGATCTGGATCTGGATTTGGTCTTCGCAAATCCGCCCTCACGTGTTTTGGTTTTGGATCTGGATTTTTTTAGAAAAATAGCTAAAATATGCTAAAATCACATAATTTTGCTCTTTTCTGGTCCTACATTATTATTAACCTAGATAGCACTAATTTCCAGTCTTTTCCAGTCAATTTTTACCACCTCAAAGGTCACAATATAATTTTGATCAACTTTCGGACAAAGACTGCAGCGACTTGGCTAGATGCTAAGGGATAGAGCAACGACAAAAACACACATCAGTTCATAGCACATCTAGGCAGGGCCGGATTTACCGCTAGGCAACCTAGGCACCTGCCTAGGGCCTAGCGGCTCTCGGGGGCCTAGCTGTGGGGGACAAGAGCAAATTGAAAAAAAAATAAAAAAAATGCGGCCCCTCCCCCGACTCGCGGCACTCCCCCCCTTGGGGGGATGGGGGGTGCCGCAAGTCAGGGACGGGGGGGTCGGGTGCCATGAGTCGGAGGAGGGGCCACATGGGGCTAGTGTGGTGGCTGGTCTCCTGCTCTGTGTCACATGGGACGTGCACCAAATGACAGGTGCCGTCCCATGTGTGAAGGGAATGAAGACTCCAGTCCACAGCTCCTACATGGAAAAAGGTAAGTTGGGGAGGGGTAGGGTAGTAATATTAATAGTGTGTGTATTATGTGTGTGTGAGGGGCCACTGTCTGTATGTATTATGTGTGTGAGGGGCCACTGGCTGTGTGTATTGTGTGTGTGTGTGTATGAGGGGCCACTGTCTGTGTGTATTGTGTGTGTGTGAGGGGCCACTGTGTGCATGTATTATGTGTGTGTGTGTGTGTGTGTGTGTGTGTGTGTGTGTGTGAGAGAGGGGCCACTGCGTGTGTGTATTATGTGTGTATGAGGGGCCACTGTGTGTGTGTATTATGTGTGTGAGGGGCCACTGTCTGTGTGTATTGTGTATGTGTGTGAGGGGCCACTGTCCGTGTGTATTGTGTGTGTGAGGGGCCACTGTCTGTGTGTATTGTGTGTGTGTGTGTGAGGGGCCACTGTCTGTGTGTATTGTATGTGTGAGGGGCCACTGTCTGTGTGCATTATGTGTGTGAGGGGCCACTGCATCCGTGTATTGTGTGTGTGTGTGTGTGTGAGGGGCCACTGCGTGCGTGTATTGTGTGAGGGGCCACTGCGTGCATGTATTATGTGTGTGTGAGGGGCCACTGTGTGCATGTATTATGTGTGTGTGAGGGGCCACTGTGTACATGTATTATGTGTGTGTGTGAGGGGCCACTGTGTGTGTGAAGGGGGGGCCCAAACCGATATCTTGCCTAGGGCCCCATGAGGTGTAAATCCGGCTCTGCATCTAGGAAACATTGCCACACAGCAGTGGCAGAAAAGAAAGAAAAGTGGTGCAGGTGGTATTGTCCTTAGGCCCTCCCCATCCACCCTTATGTAAGATATTTAAAAGAACATGTACAGTTTAACAAAACAAGCACTCCAGCGACAAGGAGTGCCTCTTTTATGACTGAAATGCTTGGTTTGTTTAGGGCCCCGCATAACAAGATACCAATAGTTTAGCTGCCTTAAGCCCAACAGCGCTGTCAATGAACTGTACATTATTAAACCATGTCTGCTCGTGCTGCATCTTTAATCTACCTCCCTCTCATCTCTGAAGAGCTACCAAACTTATGTAGACACAGGAATGGATATTACAACTGGAGTAGCATTACATCTGCTTCAAACAGACTCTGACACGGAACATGTGGGCAGCATGGAATCCGTCAAGTTGGAATACGCTGCATTCAACAGGGATTTAAACTAATATATAGATGCAGTGGAGGAGATCATACTTAAGTTAAATCGTGACCCACTTGATGAGATCCCGGATTTAAGAGAGATTGTACACGAGAGATACACTGTGCTTAAGAAAAATAATACAGAGGAGGCCCTGAGGCAGGATGATAAATATGTCCAGTTTAAAGAACAGCTGAGAGACCTGAGAAAACAAATGGGTGTGTCACTGGCCCATGCAGACGAAGATTTGGAAGATGAAGAAGAGAAGATCGGCGTCACCCAGAGCACTCCTGTAACACAGCTGGAGATGGCGAAACCAGTGAAAAGCAAAAGTATGTGGTCACACATACGAGAGAGAAGCAATTGAAAGGATGACTGAAAACAAGATTTAGAAGGGTAAATCCGCCAGGTGTCCAAAAATTGGCTGTGATCACTCTGACGTGAGTATATTGGATCTTGTTCCAGACAATGCACTAAAACGAGCCTTTGGCATTCACGGCAAAAAGCAAAGTCATCACTGAGCTTCGAATCGGCCCCAATAAAATATAGCTAGGTATTTTTGATGTAAAATGCAGATAAACACTTTGTGCAATACTGATGCAAAGTGGAAGGTTTGAGTAATACATATACACGTCTATTTAGACATCCATGCTTGCATTACTTCTGCAAGCAATGTTGTTCTTTGTTAATAAAACTATTATCTTTATACAGTTCAATTTTTTTTTTATAATAATCCTCCACTATTTTTTGGATGTTGATAGTTGAGAGTACGATCAGGTGGAGTTACAGCAGAGGTGTCACGGTTTTTGGTCAATTCTTTTACAGTAGACCAGGCCAGATGTCAAAATGTTGTGCTGAGTCATCTGCATCATCAATGGGAGTCTTTGAGTTTTGAAAAGCACACAACAGTATATAACACATGTAGGTAACATGGGCACACAGCGATAGCTTAAAAGAAAAGTGGTGCAAGATGGAACTGCCCTCCCACCCACCCTTATGTTGGATCTTAAAAAAGACAGTTTAATAAAGCAAGCACTTCAGCGACAAGGAGTGCCACTTTTGTGGCTGAAGTGCTTGGTTTGTTTGGGCCCCCACAAAACAAGCTAACAATGGGTTTAAGGCACCTAATCCAACAGTGCTATTAATGAACTCTCCTGTGGCAAGATATTGCTGTCATCATCCTCAGCCTCATCAGTGTGTACATCATCCTCACACAATATTAATTCATCACTGCTGGAATCTACCATTACAGAAGTCTCTATAGTTTGATGTAATTGGCGGGAAAGGCCTGCCTCGTGGAAATTGTAATAATTTTTTCTTTTCCACATTTTGAGTAAGTAGTCTCCTACTGTGCTGAAAACTCTCTCTGAGTACACACTGGAGGGTGGGCAGCTTAGGTAGTGCAAAGCGAGTTGGTACATGGGTCTCCAAATTCCTTTTTTTTCCTTACACATAGCACTCGTGGATAGCCTCTCCTCAGGGATTTGTGTCATTTCTGAATCTGAACATACAGTTTCTTCTTACCGTTTTCTTCCAGATCAGCTTTTACACGTAAAAGTATTTGGGCACCACTTTTGGAGTCAGAATGACAAGCTCTTGCATTGTCATGACTGTCCTTACAAGAAGATGCCTCACTGACAGTTGCAGAACTAGCACTTATAGAGAAAGGCGAAGGCCTGATTCTTTCCTTGCCACTGCATATGTAGAATGGCATGTTGGCAATTTTATTTTTTTTCTGCAGTTAACTTTGTCTTGAATACAGGTGTTTTTTTTCTTCACCAAGGTTAAAGGTGTTTTTTTACATTTTTGTTTCCCTGACTTAAAAACACTAGGAAAAAGATAAAACCTTTGAAATGGCGCCAGAAAATAATATACGCAAACACTATATAGCCAAAAGGTCAAGCAGCTGCAATATCCAAGATGGCTGCAAACCACCTATAAACAATCTAATATACTAAAAGCAAACTGCAGAGCTAAAAACCTAACCGGCTAATGAACCATATGACGTGGTCACGAATCACCATACAAAAATATATTTAATATTAACATACATCATAGTAAAAACAAATATAGCACATTGAAATAACCAGCTAAATATTGTCATAGGTAATTTTAAAATTATGACAATAAGTATAACCACCCTCATAAAATGTCTCACAGTGCACTATGATCGAAAAGTATATAAAAAATATACTCATATATAAACCAGCTCTTAGCGCTATTGAGCTCAATTCTGGTATGACAGCTGTACAATGTAAGAAATGAGATTGGCCAGTCTAAAAGAACTATAAAAAATGTGTTGAAAATTTTACTCTATCACTCAGTGAATTGTGAAAAGAAATCCGATCTTAATCCACAAATGTACTAGATGATGGCATAATCAGCCGTATCCAAGTCTGTGGCTATAGATCCTGAACAAGAAATCAATTTGTTCCTCTTGCTACAATATACACATCGATATGTATGCATGTGTTCAAGCTCAAATCATATGTCTCCGGAGAGATATTGCCTCCATCCGTAATCTGTGTGGGCTTCCTCGTATGCTAATAAAATGATCCCCCGCTTTTCTTTCCATTGATAACACTAGAAAATTGGTCACCTTACTGGGAGACAACTGACTAAAATAATAAGGCATTATTTTTACTGCAACATTTTACTATATTATATGAAAAATATAATTTTACCACTCCATGAGTTTATTATTGATATTAGAATGTAATAACTATTTATATTATGACTGTCATACTATTATTCATAGGTGTTTCATGTTTTGGAGTACTGCACTAGAAAAAGAAGTACAACCGGTATTATAAAGGTAGGAATGTATTCAATCTTACATTCTCATCAAATATATACCTTATTAACACTTCATCCAGCTTGTGGATACAAAAGAGAAACCTGCCTACTTTTAAATGTACAAACATATTCTCTCTTGAACTAACCTTATTTAAAATTAATTTATTCATTTCAAACTACCAAAACCTTAAAGCTTCTAGGCCATTCCCTTTAAATTTCCATATCAGTACATCTAAATTACCACTTCGACCACTGCTTATGTGGGAAAAAAAGAAGCGGTGCAAATCCCTTCATAGTATTTGTGGAGCCTGTGACAAAGATGTACCTGTTAGCTATCTAGAATTGTTGTATGTAGCTTGTACACATCAAATTATTGAGGATGCAGAGTAACCACTTTGTAACTAAAGCAGACTTATATGTTCACCAAAACTTAACACTCGGGGCTTAAGCTAAAATAGCCCACGAGGACTATACAACAACGGCATACCCCATCCAAAGATACCATTTCAAGATCGATTGGTGAGATATAGGAGGATAAAGGTCTTAAAGTGCCCAAGACTATAAAGGCACCATCCACGAGAGCAGTAGAAAATTATTGGGCTTGAAGAGTGCAAGCATTGTCAAGGAAAATTTGTAAAGCCACATTCCATACAGTCTATACCTTTACAAAGCATTATATGCCGGATGTGACAACAGCAACTGAAGTACAGCTTGGAAGGAGGATCCTTCAGACTCGAGGTCAATAAATATATTTACTGCTCGGGTACATCTAATTGGTTAGGGTTGCCAGGGAGTTCAAAAAGGATAAACAAATTATTTTCAACTTCATTTTCTTTCCTCAAAGGTCTCCATGGCAGCCTTAGTATTCCCAACCTTGTTATTATATTATCCAAAAGCAGTTTGGGAAGTTACGGAAAGGCACGGAGGAAGATGAGGAGTCACAATATATGTCACCAGTTTTTTTCCTGTCTATGCTCAGCTGAATAGGATATTAATCCATTGGTCAGAGCTGCCATGGAGGCTTCTCAGGAAAGAAAATTAGCATGTAAACACAATTTGTTTATTTTAAGGTATTGTACTTGCATTCTTTGGCTGGTTGCCAAACATGAGAGGTTTCTCACGGCGTTACTATTAGAGCAAACATTTCAAAATAGTCTTGACCAGACTTCTCAGAGAATCATTTTGGCAACCCATCTAGGTTTGTAAAGCTCAAAGTATTTTTTGTGCACATGAGAGTCTGCGATCTGGTAGTCCCATTTTTATGGTTCATTTTGTCATTAGAGCTGAGTTTCCACTGTAATTTCTGGTTGTTGTTGAGTGTTTTATGGTTTTCAAAACCAATTGGTTAGAAGGTTGATCTCTATTGCTGATTTCTTCTGCTCCCTCTGTCACATGTAATGGCATAGTTTCTTCAGAGGTCCCTGGCGTCATACTTTTAAGGAAGACCATTGTATACTATCCAGGTATAGGTACAGTTGGTAGGTATAGTATACTCTTCTTCAGTACTTGTCATAGTATTACAGGCTGACGTGTATGGGGTCCTACCTTGTGGTCTGGGTTGTAGGTGGCAGGTGGTACATCCTCTGGGCCAATGTGTAAATATTACAGGATGTGGGTGTCTGGTTGCTGTCTCGCAAGACTGAGATCTCTAGTGGCTTTATAATTTCGACAGCCCAGAGAGTCAAATCATTGCACAAAATCAAAGATATCACGCTAATGGGTATAGGCAGCAGTAACTTCATATATAGCAAGAGAGAAATTTCCTACATGTGTAATTAGTCTGATTGGAGGAAGGTACATGTGGGGCATTTCTGTAACTTTTGCCATGTCCTTGGGGCCCAGCCGACTGTCATGGAATCCTCTGTCAATGCCCTGAATCTTCTTAACCTAGAGAGCCCCAACCCTTTAGGAGGATTATTCCTGGGGCAACACAGTGGCTAAGTGGTTAGTAGTAAGCAGGGGGAGTTCAATTGTAGGAAAATAAAATGCAGAACTCTGAGAGTAACAAATATTTTAGCTGCTTAACAATATGTTAGGTTAGAAACATTAATATTTGTTAATTCCAACGAATATCCCTAAAGGTAACTTAAAAATGTTGTTTATACAGTTTGAAGGTAAAGGTATTTCTACAATCTTGGCAGTCATTTATTTTATGTTACTTGTGAATCTTTTACAATAAGTTAAAGGCTATGAAAACTCTTAGTTACAGCATTTTTCAATACTAACATGTTAAAGGACACGGCCGACTGAAAAATCATTGAAAGGCACAGTCCTCATAAAATGTTCAGCTAGAACTATTATAATCATTTTTTAAAAATCTGAGCTGTAAGCGCTGAGCAATAGAACATATTTGGTTTAAACGCATATAAAGATCGATTCTTAGACTCATTGAATGTGAACAGTTTTAGGAAATTATTTTTAGCTCAATGTGCTGTGCAATACGGGTACTTATTCCCTAGGGATACGGAGTTTCACTATAATTCACTTGCTTGTTAATTAGTTTTCATGCTCTAATCATTTTGATGAAGCTAAGGATAGAACAGTGAGAAACTGTGCACTTCTGTTTGTGAAACAGAGAGGGTAATTAAACCTACAAAAATGACCTTATTTAAAAACATTACTTCTACATATTTATTATAACTAGACATGGATCATGTCAGGTGGCTTTAATAAGGGGATTCTATCCTTCTATTAACACTAAAGGGGGCATTCAATAATGTGCAATTTATGGAAACCGCAGGTTTTTCTGCGTTATTTCTTCAAACCGCAAGTTTTACTTAAGTCAAAACCTCTGAAAAAGTTGCTGGAGCATCAACGTTTTGCAAGGCACCACATTACACATCACCACCCCCAATATTTCCAATGCAAAGAGTACAAAAAGCTAAATCTATCGAGGTGCGCTTTGTCAAACCACCGGAAAACACTCAAAAAATCCCACTGGAAAAGAGAAGTGGTCGTGAGAGGCAAGATAGCAAAAACCGCATGTGATGTGAGTTATCTTGCCTCTCAATTGTAAGAAAAAATGTAATTAAAAAGAAACAAAAATCCTCTGGGGAGGGCTAGAAAGAATAAACATTCGAGCCCCCACTCCCAGAGATGTCCAGCTCAATGCAGAGTAGCATTGGGCACCTATGTGTACCACTAGCCTGTGGGTACCAGGGAAAAAGTAAATATTATTAAGTAAAGCATAGTGCCCCTAAGAATACATATGTCTTTAACAATGGCTCAATTATTGCAGAAAGAAATCGTAGTACTTCTGTATAATAAATAAATAATACCCTTGTAGAATATATAATGCCCCCTATTTATAAATAAATATTGACCCCTTTGAAGCTAAGGCTTTTCTCACTCCATAAATCCCACCCCGCAAGCTCGCTGCCTAGGTGTAATCCTTGACTCACAACTATCGTTTATTCCCCACATCAACTCTATATCTAAATCATGTTACAGGCATCTAAAGAACATTTCCAGAATACGCACATATCTCACACAAGATGCCACAAAAACCTTAATTCATGCACTCATCTCCCACTTCGATTATTGCAATTCCCTCCTTACTGGTCTTCCCAAAGTCAGACTTGAACCCCTACGATCTATTTTGCACGCAGCGGCTAGATTGATTTCTCTTGCAAACCGTTCTTCCTCTGCTGAGCCACTCTGTCAGTCTCTACATTGGTTGCCTGTATTTCAACGAATCCAATATAAAATTCTACTAACATACGAGGCCGACAACAAAATTGCACCGACATACATCTCCTCACTTGTCTCAAAATATCTCTCAACTCGACACCTCCATTCTGTACAAGATCTGCGTCTCTCTTCCACTCTCATCACATCCTCCCATTCTAGGTTACAGGACTTTTTTCGGGCTGCACCCACTTTGTGGAATTCCCTTCCTCGCACAATAAGACTTTCCTCTAGTCTTCAAACCTTCAAGCGTTCTCTGAAAACTCACCTCTTCAGACAAGCTTATGATATTTCTCAACCACCATCGTAATCTCCTTAGGTTACCCTATTACCACCCTCTACACAGCTAACACAAGACAACAACCCTCTGACCAACATTTCCACACACACAGCCCACTCAATACTTTTACCTTTGCATTCTAGCTGTCCATAGATAAAGGCAGTTTGCCCGATACGTATTGATATTAACCTTGATTCATTTTTTGGATAGGAGTGCTCTGTCAATCCATCCTTTTTTTTCTCTTCTGTCTGTTCCACATTTCAATATGGAATAGAGCACCCCCTCATCTATATAAAAATATTCTATAGATTTATGAGGCATATCCTGTCTCTGTGCGGACAATTCATATCTCTGTCTAGCTGGTCCATTGTGCAATGTGATGTAGCACATTCCCTTGTGTTTCAAACTCCCATTGTCCTATAGATTGTAAGCTTGCGAGCAGGTTTCTCTTACCTCTCTGTCTTTATGTATTACCCAGTATTGTCTTATTAATGTTTGTTCGCAATTGTAAAGCGCTATGGAATTTGCTGGCGCTATATAAATAAATGTTGATGATGATGATGATGAAAGTCTTGTGTGAACTGTGTAAAGGGTGGTAGTAGGGTAAGAGGGTAGTGCTGAGGAATTTAATAAACTAGCCTGAAGAGTTGTGTTTTCAGAGAATGCTTGAAGACTAGCGGAAAATTTTTGTTGTGCGGGGGAGAGAATTCCATATTGTGGGTACAGCCCAAACCTCCATGCTGGGATCCCAGCTGAAAACCAGGGGCTCATTAGACTCCATGCCTCCGTTACTTGTAGTGCTAATTCAGGTTGGTGAAAGTGAATCCACTGTATCCGCACGTAACAATTTTACTGCAATAGTTAATGCAGAAAATGATGAATGCATGAATTGAAGAGATGACATCCCAGATGAAATGGTAGAAAGCAGTCATTAATATAAGCCAACACAGATGGAGAGAGAGAGGATAGATACATTTGGGTATCATCCAAATGCAGATGACACTGAAATTCAACTTATTAGTTTTCCAAAAGAAGTATCGATAGAGAAGAGCAGAGGGCCTAGGACTGAGCCTTGGGGTACTCCAACTGATAAAGGAAACAGAGAGGAGGTGAATCCAGATGAATAATTCTCACTGAATGAGCGATTAGATAGGAGGAATTAGAACCAGGAAAACACAGTTCCCTGAACACCTAGGGATTGGAGCATTTATATGAGAAGAGAGTGGTCAACAGTGTCAAAGGCAGCAGTGAGATCCGGGAGAATTAGAAGTAAGATTTGTAATATATGTATTGTAAGTATGCAAACTGTAGGTGGAGTAGCCACAAGTCAATAGAAGTTATTAATGGACAAAGGAACAGGACTCAGGGAAAGGTAGATTCATATTTTAACAATGGTAAAGATTTAAGAAACCTTTTGGGAGACTACACCACCGATTTCTGCAGGAGAGGCCTTCTCTCTGCAGGTTTCCTAGTTTACTAATTTCATACTATGGTAAAAGTCTTAGGATAGATGCATCTCAGAATTTTTTTTTTGTTTGTTATTTTTGTTTCTTTGTATTTTACGTCTTTGTTTTGGAAACAAATATATTCAAACTCAGCATCAGGCCCATAATGCTTCCATGGTAATGTTAGGGATTACGAGGAAGGACTTTTACACTGGCCCAGGGAAGGAAAGTGGTTTCAGTGAAAAGCTTGGACATGTTTCTTGAAGAGAAATATTATGTAATATTATCTTAATTTGGAAGAAAATAAATGTAATTTTCTTTTTTTTGTTTATAATTAAGATGATATGAGCTCTTTATTTGAACTGTATTTCAGTGATGCAAGTGTAGATACTTGAAAAAATGAAGACCCTTGATGTTACGTTGCAAGCTTGAATGTTTTGATTAAATTATGAACAAATACCTCATATTTATATTGTGCAAGATATATTCAGATTTCAACTGGCAAAAGTAAGTGCTGACAACAATGGTTCTTCTTTTGCCTGTAGTGCATTTCTATTGCCATGCAGCTGGTCCTCCAAGAAAATGTGAAAAGTGATGCAGAGTCATATTTATTTTCAAGGAAATTTCAAAATCTCCTCTTAAAAATTTGAAGAGGAGTCATTTATAAAATAAGACCAGATTTTTTTTTTATATAAACCCTATCTTCTTCCATCCTGTATGCACTTGTTCCCCACCTTTTTATCACTTTAGCAAAAACTTTTCTCCTCTCTGTACTAAATGTTCTTGGCAACATTCCTTCGAATCTCAATCTTCCTCTCTCTGCAACATCTAGTCTATCCTTAAAAGGTCTCTATAACATTCTTCTATATTATAACTTTCATTGACACTTTCTCTTTAAACATGCATTCAGAAAAGGCCATCAATAAATTGCCACTCTTGACATTTAATTTCATTGTAGCCCAAAGACTTACTGCTAAATACAAAGGTCACCATAACATACTTGAATTGTCCTGACCTCTATAGAATCCAAGATCTTCTACTATTTTGAAGTTCTCGCAATCTCCCTGACTAGGCGTTTAGTGTCTCTTCTCCTTGCCTTCTCTCTGTATGTATACCACAATGCTCTGTCATTTGACTTCTCAACTTCTCTATTAAAACACAGCAACTTATTTGCCTCTTTGAAATGCATTATTATCTATCTACTGATGATATTCAAATCTATCTTTAAAGTTCCTTATTTGTCATCTCTACTATCTTATGCTTCTAACCAGGGCCGCCATCAGGGGGGGTAAGGCCAGTACTGCTGTGAGGGGCCCGGACAGACTAGGGGGCCCTGACAGACCTCTTCATCTGTCCAGACTCCCTGGCCTTCTCCGCGATGCTGCAGCTCTGCCTCCCAGACTCTGATAGGATGGGAGTGCAGGGCGCGGTGACGTCATCACCGCGCGCCGCACTCCCAGTGTCCAGCACTCTAAAGCAAACAATATATAAATCACTAAGTGTCAGCATATACATAAATAGAAGAATATTGTGCACAATATAGCTATATTGGGATAAGCTCACCTGCCAACGTCAAGGCATCTCCTGTAGGGGAGTCCCTAGCCAGAAAGACTATGAAAGACAAATGAGTGATAATAATAAACTGAGGAAGAAATGCCCCTCCCTTTTAAATAGCTCCTGATTTACTTACTCTCTTGTGATCCAACTTTCTCTGCTTACTCTTATGCAGTATTTAATATATATAATGTTATGGCAGCCACTCCAGGAAAAGATTTTGGAGTGTCGGCCACAAATGAAAATAGCTTACGCAAAGACTTTTTAGGTCCTAAATACTTTCCCATGTGTGTATGTATAAATAATTCAGAAATGCTGAATAATCCAATGAAAAACATGAAACTAGCCAATGGATGGCAGTCTGAAAGTGTGGTCTATGGTACAAAGGTGTTTTAGAGGATCTGTAATACTGAGGGATTAGGAAGAAGAATATTTAGGTACAGAGAATTTAGTAAACAAATTAATCTCAGTATATAAACACAACACAAAGATTCAGAAACAATCACGCAGTCATGCACGCTGAACAGCACATTGTATCAGTTGAGGTTATTCAAAAACTCCATAAGCTATTGCGGAGCATATTGTAAATATCAGTGCACATGCAACATATTTTCCACAGGGCTTGCGCGCCAATAAATTTCTTTAAAAATAATGTGGAATAGAATATTCAATCTTACTTTATCAGACAGTTTATCCACTCTAAGGGCCTGATTCATTAAGGATCTTAACTTGAGAAACTTCTTATTTCAGTCTCCTGGACAAAACCATGTTACAATGCAAGGGGTGCAAATTAGCATTCTGTTTTGCACATAAGTTAAATACTGACTGTTTTTTCATGTAGCACACAAATATCAACTTTAAATTTCAGTGTACAAATAAGCTATCAAGTATTTGTGCGCTACATGAAAACACAGGCAGTATTTCACTTATGTGCAAAACAGAATGCTAATTTGCACCCCTGGCATTGTAACATGGTTTTGTCCAGGAAACTGAAATAAGAAGTTTCTCAAGTTTAGATCCTTAATGAATCAGGCCCTAAATGTTCTCATTTGGGCACACAGGGGAAGATTCAATTGGCAGCGATGTTCCAGAGAACATTGCAGCAACGCTTTATTACTGTTTATACGGTAATAAGTAACGCTTACTTCTTTAAGTGGGCAGTATTTTCACACACAGAAAAAATCGTTACGTAGTGTCTCGCGGCCGTTCTTTGACAATTAGATTTCAATTTGCCCCGCTGACTTGTGCACATGGGAAGATTCTTCAAATGGCTTTTAAATGAGGAAGGTTTCTTCTAAAGGTTGTTTTGGTCATTATACAAGTTTTTGAGAGCAGTGGATCACAGGTGTAGCATCAAAATACTGGGGACGGAAGTGGAGGGGCACAGGCAAGTAAGTACACTACACTGAAAATAAGGTGTCCACCTAGAGAAGTAATAAAAACAATTAGTAACTTTCAATTAAATCCAAGATTGAAAATCAAACCATGACTAAGCAAGGAAAGGAATACATTGAAAGTTGTGCAATTTTTGGAATTGAAAAAGAGGCAAAAAGGGGTCAAAATAGGCAAATACTCACTAAATTTAATTTCCTTGAATAATACCATGGCTTCCCTAACAAATAGGTTCATTCTTAATCAGCTGAGTTGGAGGTAGGAACAAAAGTTTACACTGCCACAAGGTATATAGACATCCTCCCTTACCAAGCTGTCTCTGAAAAACCTATAACATGGGAAGGAATATTTGGGTTGCCATGGAGTTCTTTAAGGAAATTAGGTTATCTGTTCATTTAATATGGCTATTTCCTTCTCAGACTCCATGGCAGCCCAAAATAATGGGTTGAACTTGAGCAATAACATCGGGTGGGCCAAAAGCAATCAAGCATTAACTGAGCAATTCATGCATAAAGAATACTTTTACTGATCGACCAAAGAATTTTCCTTCCACACTGAGTATTGGTCCCAGCTACAACATCCAGAAGGTAATGTCTGAAAAAGATAGAAGCTATACTCAGCTTACTGCTTTGCATAGATCATTTTTGAAGCCTGAGCCCTATGTGCCCAGGAGGCTGCCAACTCCCTTGTGGAAAGCGATCCTTCTTGTAAGAGTGTCCTTAGATGGACCTTACCCTTGACATGGACCTATAGGAAGAAAAAAAAGGTCCGTCTTTCTGATTTACTTTGTACTCGAGAGACACACAAAAATTGCTCTGACCAGGTCTGACCATGTAATCTAATTTTCATTAAATGGCTTAGGACAAAGAGATAGGAGTACAAATTTTTTATAGATATGCAATGTTAAGACTATCTTTGGCAAAAAAGCAGGATTTGTTCTTCGCTCTACTTTATCGGTGTATATGTTTACAAATGGTTCCTTGCACTATAAAGCCTATTCAATGCTCCCCCTCCTCTAGCAGATGTGATTGCGACTAAGAATAGTACCTTGATTTAAAGCTATTTAAGAAACACTTCATTTAAGAGTTCAAATGGCTCTGATAATGAAGCCTGCAACACAAGATTAAGATACTAAAATGGCAAAAAGATTTTATGCAAGGAAAAATAATTTTTGCTGCTTGAAAGAACCTTTGCACCCGATCATCTGCTAATCTTGTATCCAGGAACGCACTAGGTACCTAGACCTGCACCTTCAATGTACTAAAGGTCAGGCCCTTCTGTAAACCTTCTTGTAGGTAATTAAGCAACTGAGGTTTGTTGACTGGACTGTTCACTCTAGATTTGCACCAAAGTATAAGTGTTTTCCAAACTCTGTAATAAAAGTGGTAGAGGCCAAGGTTGTTCTAAGAGCTTCTTCCACACTACTGCAAACCACTGTGAGTAAGTAATAGCAATTCTTCCATTCTGTGAAGCCAGAATGGAAGAATTGCTATTACTTTTACCACCTCTATCTTCACATGTAATGAAAGGAATGGCATACCCCAGTTTGAAGTCCCAAGGTCTCCTCATAATATCGGTTCCCTCTGCTCTGGAGCCTCTATTATAAGTGTAGAAACTTTCTGTCTTGGAATTTTAACTTGTTGCCATCAGATCTATCTACCTTCTTGTGTGATGTCCATTTCCCTGGGTGGATTTGATGTAGACTATGATAATGATGCCCTTGCTTGCAATCTGAAGAGCTGACTGAGACCTCATATTGCTTTCTGTACATGATACAACTGTTGATACCTCTGTCATCATGGCTTTGCTCTTGGTACCTCCTTGTCAATTTATGAATGCCACTACCGTCCAATTGTCTGAAAAGATCTTGTGATGTGTGTGTAGCAACTGAGGAGACACAATTATGTATTGCACACCACATTGAGCTTGTTTTCAGAATGTCTGCATGCAGAATCTTCTGTTTTTGCAGTCCGACACCTTGTACTACTTCTGTGATTTTGTGTGCAGATGAGCATTCCAACCTTCGGAGCTTGAATCGGTCGTTAACACAATCCATTTTTATTCTGAGAGGGATACTGTCCTTTCCTATAATACTGGATTCTGCCACCAGCTGAGAGACTCATATTCATAGGCTGATCCAGGGTTTCACCATCCAACTGATCGAGCACTTTTAGTTGAAGCCTTAAATGCCATATCGCCCATGAAAGGATACCTATGGTTGAGGAAAATCTAATTGCCTGAAAAAATTCCTTATTGAGGTTATTGGTACCATTGAAAATGATAAGTCAGATGTTGAATCTTCCTGAGCATTTCTCTTTTGCGATGTCTATTTGTTTTACCAGAAATTGCAACTGCAGAACTGGCACACATGTACTCTTGGTTCCATTTATGATCGACCCATGGTCCTGTAGAACAGTTTACTTTGAGTGTTTTGTTTTGTACACTGTTCTCTGATTTCCTTATTACCAGAATATAATCTAGAGAAGGCCAAACTACTTTTTCCTGCTTTCTGGGAGCAGCCGTAAAACCACTAGTACTTTGGTAAAGCTTCTGGGAGATCTTCAAAGGCCAAATGGCAGATAAGTAAACTGGAAATGGTGCCCCAGTGTCACGATTCTGTGGAGTTTAGTGGATTCACCATCATTAACCTGGATTAGTACTGGCAGACAGAGTCTAGACAAAGCCCCTGGTTTTCACCAAGGACCTCGCCAGGAGATTTGGGCTTCTTTGTATGTAGGTTAGTAGGTTACGGCCCTCTGCCCTGCCCCCAGGTGTGACAAGCTGGTGCCAAATCAGAAGAAAATGACAGATTGGTCAGCAACAGTCAGGACAGAAGCAGTAGCAAAACAAAGTGGAAGTGTAGAGAACAATCTGGGTCTGAATCACAAGGAGTAATTATAGAAAGTGAAGGAAGACTGGAGTACTAGTAGAAGTCTAATACTCTGGCACAGACCTGTGCTCATAGCATCTTTAAATAAACAGAGCTCTTTCAAATTGGGAGGGATTGTGATGTAATGATTTGACTGCAATTATCAGATAGAGGCATTTGTCCTTTGCTATAGTGAGCGGCACATTGCCGATGCAGGGAGAGCAGCCCAGAGGATCTGTCAAACATTAGGTTCAATAGGTCAAATTGGACTTCGGGTCTGGCCCGACACCCAGACTGCACAATTTGAGACGGCATTGTGGTGCAACAGGATGTGCATATAGGTATCCTGCAAATATATTGATGTAAGGAATTATCATTTTACTGCCTTGAGAATAGTTTAGTCTCCATGCGGAAATGTCTTGCACGCGCAAACTGATTCAGTCCGAAATCCTCCTGACTGCTTTTTTAGAGTCAGGTAGTTGAAGATGGTGTCTCTCTGAGAGGTAGGCACTGCAGAAAAAAACTATTTCTCCATGAGCATCTGTATTATAATGTCTCAAACGAAGCGATCTTGTGTTTGCATGCATATATCTGCAACCCTTGCACGCTTGCTACCCACCTGTCATGATCTTACCTGTTCCCCGCTCCGTTGCGCTGTCAGCGTTGTCTGGCAGCTGTGTCCGCTCCGGCAGTTCAGCGCTGTCTTCCGATGGCGCCCCCGCACTACCTGGTTCTCCCAGCGTTAAGTCATGTGACTCCTGGGCGGGGAATTCAAATCTCTATATCTACTCTGTTCTGACACGCTACCTGTGTCAGAGCAATGTGTTTCCTGTTCCTGGCTACCTTTTCCTGTGTACCTGACTCCTGTGTTCCTGCTCCCTGTGTACTCCTATGTTTCCTTAGACTCCTGTGTACCAACCTGGCTGTGACCTGACTACTCTTTGGCTTTATCCCTGGCACCGCGAATTGGACTGACCATCCCGTGTACCGACTCGGCTGTGTTCTTGACAACTCTCTGGATTTCCCTCTGGCACCGTATACCTGATGACCTCCTGTGTACCGACCCAGCTGTGTTTCTACTCCTCTGGATTCATCTCCTACTACACACACAACTGACTCCGTGCATCACCGGTTTCTGCTCCAGACCTCCAAACCCTGGAATTCACGGTTAGTGCCTGTATTTGCATCACCTTGTCATATTGCCTGTTTGACTACCCATCACTTAGAGCCTTCTCCCTTACGTCAGTAGGCTAACCTGGGGGCCGCGACCTGCGGTTCTTCAGCAGCAAAGTCCACCCTACCTTGCGGTGGTTCTTGGTGAAGACCGGAAGGCCGTTAGACTCCGCGCCCTAGGTAAGCCTGTGTAAATACTGACTAAGGCATCAGAACCGTAACAGTTTGCTCTGACCCCTCATCTAACTGATGGAAGCATCAGGAAATCCCTCCGCTAGGGAATTACTGGATCACTTAGCTGTTCGGGTTGAAGACCAGGGGAAAAATCAAGAACAGTTATTACAGATTCTGCAGACTCTGTCTAACAGGTTGGACACGCTCCAAGGTACGGTCTCTGCTCAAGCAGCTCAGGTGGCAGCCCCTACTCCTTCGCCTGTTCCGGCTCCAGAATCTGCTCCCTCTCAGAACAGCCCTGCCGCTATTGCTCTAGCCATGTCTCAACTCCGCATACCTAACCCACCTAAGTTCAATGGGGATCCTAAGGAATGCCGAGGGTTCTTGAATCAGTGTGCTATTCAATTTGAACTACAGCCCGGTAACTTCCCTACAGAGAAAACTAAAGTTGCTTATATGATCTCCCTGTTGTCTGGTCAAGCGCTTGCCTGGGCTTCTCCTCTTTTGGAACATGATGATCCTATCCTTCATAATTGTGCCACTTTTCTGGAAACCTTCTGACGCATCTTTGATGAACCCGGACGTGTCTCCAGTGCTGCTTCAGGACTCCTCCGTTTGCGCCAAGGTACCCTTACTCTGGGCCAGTACGCTCTCCAATTTCGCACTATGGCGGCTGAGCTACGTTGGAACAATGAAGCTTTGGTGGCCACGTTCTGGCAAGGCTTGTCCGATCGTATTAAGGACGAGTTAGCGGCCCGAGAGTTACCCACTACTCTGGACGAATTGATTTCTCTCTGTAACCAGATTGATATCCGGTTCCGTGAACGCACTCAAGAGAGAGAAAGTTCCCATCGATCTACATTCCGTTTGGCCCCTCGGTTCCAGAGTCCTATTACACCTGAGGAAGAGCCTATGCAGTTGGGAAGGGCACGTTTATCCCAGTTGGAAAGAGAGAGGCGGTTCAAGAATCGTTTGTGCCTCTATTGCGGGGAACCCGGTCATGTTCTGAGCCAGTGTGGGAAGCGACCGGAAAACGACCGGACCTAACTGACGTTGGAGAAGCTAAGTTAGGTATGTCTATTCCCTCTCCTGTGGATTCTAGTTTTTCTATCCAAGTCCTTCTGCAATATATTGATAAACAACTGTCTTTTCCAGCACTTATTGACTCCGGAGCAGCGGGGAACTTTCTACGAGCGGACATCGTAGAGAGGTTGTCATTACCCATGCAACAATTGGATCCACCTATCGCTATTACAGCTATAGACGGCAGCCGTATTATTGGAGGATCCATTAAGAACAGAACTGTCAACCTTTCTCTACGCATCGGAGCCTTACACACTGAGGAAATCTCCTTTTTAGTCATCCCGGAGGCTATCAACCCTTTGATTTTAGCCCTACCTTGGCTCAGACTTCACTCCCCCACTTTAGATTGGCAGAAACCTGAAGTTCTTGCATGGGGTCCAGAGTGCCATTCCCGATGTCTTCCCAAGATTCATAGACCCGCTATGGCCTGTCCTTCCACATCCTCCGGTATTCCTCTTCAATATCATTCGTTTTCTGACGTCTTTTGTGAAAAGGAGGCTTCCAAGTTACCCCTACCCAGACCTTGGGATTGCGCCATTGAATTGTTGCCGGACAAGATACCACCCAGAGGACGTGTATTTCCATTGTCTTTACCCGAATCAGATGCTATGTCCCTATATATCAAGGAGAATTTGAACAGGGGTTTTATCCGGAAATCCTCGTCACCAGCAGGAGCCGGTTTCTTTTTCGTAAAAAAGAAGGACGGCGGATTGCGTCCTTGTATAGTCTATCGTGGCCTCAACGACATGACTAAGAAAAACAGGTACCCCTTACCATTGATCTCTGAACTCTTTGATAGAATCAAGGGAGCCTCAATATTTTCTAAACTTGATTTGAAAGGGGCCTACAACCTAATCCGTATCAAACAGGGGGATGAATGGAAAACAGCGTTCAATACGCACGATGGGCATTTCGAATACCTTGTTATGCCATTTGGACTTTGCAACACCCCTGCTGTTTTCCAAAATTTCATTATCAAGATTTTTCAAGACTTCTTGTATCGATTTGTTGTGATTTATCTGGACGATATCCTGATTTTTTTCTCCTGATATGGTTACTCATCGCCATCATGTCTCCTTGGTTCTTAAACGCCTTCGGTCACATCATCTATACTGTAATTTGGGCAAGTGTGTCTTTGAAAAAACGCATCTTCCTTTTCTTGGCCACATGGTTTCTGGCTCCGGATTACATATGGACCCCAAGAAATTAAAGGCAATTTCTGATTGGCCCCAACCAGTAGGACTCAAGGCCATCCAGCGTTTCGTTGGGTTCTCTAATTATTACCGCCACTTTATCAAAGGGTTTTCTTCCGTGATTGCACCCATCACCTCCTTGACCAAGAAGTCCGCCAACGCTAAGACCTGGCCACCGGAGGCTGTAGAAGCCTTCAAGTATCTTAAAGAAGCCTCCATCTCGGCTCCTATTCTTCAGCAACCAGATCCTTCCTTCCCTTTTTTCCTCGAGGTAGATGCATCCTCTACTGGAGTGGGAGCTATCTTGTCTCAGAAGAATTCTACTGGAAAATTTTCTCGCTGTGGCTTCTTTTCTCGTTAATTTTCGGCCACCGAAAAAAACAATGGCATTGGAGATAGAGAACTTCTCGCTATCAAATTGGCCTTGGAAGCTTGGAGACATCATTTGGAAGGAGCCAGATTTCCTGTTACTATTTTTACAGATCACAAGAACTTGCTGTATTTACAAACTGCATCTTGCCTCAATCCCCGTCAGGCCAGATGGTCCCTATTTTTCTCCCGCTTCGATATGATCATTACCTTCAGACCAGGGTCCAAGAACAAGAAGGCTGATGCTCTCTCACGTTCCTTCGACTCTATGGATACAGAAGAAGAGGGTGCTAGACCCATTCTAGATCCAGAATGTATTTTGGCTACTTCTCCTACTCGTTTTATTATTCCTCACGGGAAGACTTTGGTTCCTCCACATATCCAAACAAAACTCCTTAAATGGGCTCAAGCCTCCCGTTTTTCTGGTCATACCGGTATAAAGAAAACCTTGCGGTGGTTCTTGGTGAAGACCGGAAGGCCGTTAGACTCTGCGCCCTAGGTAAGCCTGTGTAAATACTGACTAAGGCATCAGAACAGTAACACCACCAAACCTGCTGGAAGTTGTGATGGCCAATAGTCATTGTGACTTTCTCATCAAACTTTCTTCCTTCCCTCTCAAGAACGAAAGGGCAGTCTAGCTGTATTTGTCACATACCATTTGCCAGGAATTTACCTTTTGTGAGTTACTGAACTATACTATCCAGTTTCTCACTAAACTGAAAACCACCTTGAAAATGAAGCGTAGTTAAACAATTTAATTTTACAATTTATGTGCTATCAAGGAACACAGCCAAAGGGCGCTCTTAGTCCCCATTGTTGAAGCTACATTTCTGGCAGAAAGTGAGATTGTATCCAGTGTTGTCTCACAAAGGAAATCAATTACTATTTTCATTATTTCAACATTATTCAGCGAGGATTGTCTACTTATTTTTTCTTGAATGTCCTTATAGAAATTATCGATCCAGAATTTTTTGTATGCCGAATACAATCTACACATAATTTAATTAATAGGCAGGTTCTCATCACATCCTCCACAAAAGCAGTTATGAGTCTTGTTAAAATTCTTCCCTCCTACAGGCTCTAAAAGAATACTGAGAGGGAAACGTATATAAGAAAACTAATCTAATTCCATAAGAAAACATACCTAGCTGGGAGGTTACCTAGAATAAGTGTCTTTTGGCTTTTTTGGGGCTGATTACAGATCCATGTTGCAGGCTGTGTACTAGGACACAGCGATGGACTTCTCAAACTTTTCAATTTGTGTGCGAGTACGACCCAGAAAATACACCAGGCTCACGGGTGACGTTGCTTCCCGACATGGTGCCTGTGCACATTTTTAGTAAAGCTGTTCACTGAACCCCGTGTTCTGATTTTGGATCTGTATTTTTAAGAAAAATAGCTAAAAATCACATAATTTTGCTCGTTTTTGTTCCTACATTATTATTAATCTCAATAACACTAATTTTAAGTCATTTGCAGTCAATTTTGACCACCTCACAGGTCACAATTATTTTCATACATTTTCAAACAAAGACTGCAGCAGTTCTTGACAGTGATAAGAAGAAGGCCATTGTCATGCCTGGGACTAAGACCAAAAAATCCACCTCTTATGTGAGGAATTATTTTTACCCAAATTAGTAGAGCTGGGGACCTTAACCATTACGATTCTGCTTTTTAGGCAAGTAGTGTTTATATACTAGCAAGTGATACTTTATTATCTACCAAGCAATTGATAACCAAAATATATAAACACTTTACACCTATGCGTCTGACTATACCCAGACATAGCAGGATTTCTATCATTTGATCAGCTAACAATTAGATTTATTGAGAGACTCCTTACCCTGAACTCCAAATACCTTGCATACTATATATTATGCTGATTAGTATTTGATCCATATAATTGGGATTAATCTGATCCAATATTATTTGTAGAACATTTATCTTTTCAGATCCTGTTCATCCCTATTTCTCATCCCATATATATAATGAGGATGTTGATATTTGGATCATATAAACAATAATTAATCCCTGCTATTTTTCTGGCTCCACTGTCCGTGGTATCATTTTATACACTTTTTTCACGTTCACCTTTCTCTTTTATTTCATTTTTAATTAATTTTATTTTTAATTAATTTCCATTAATAAAGGCCTTTGCCCTATAAAAATAAAAATAATTCTCATATTGAATCATCTGATATATTTCCTATATATTATTATTAGAACAGGCATGAGCCTGGAATGTGAGAGATACTCTCAACTATCTGGACCGGATTAGGAGTGCTCTAGCAATCCATTTCTTTTCTTTCTCTCTTTGTGTCCTGTACCTGGTGATAAAAACAGGGTTCGTTAGATTGAGGAAAAGAATCCACTTAACCCTGCAAAACCGTGAAAGGTCAGTAGCTGACTTCTTCCAACCCCACTTCCCAAGTTGTCTGATAATGATCCTAGATATATAGGAACATTATTAGTAACATGTGGCAATATCAAGCCGATTGTCCAAAATTTCCTGGGATATCAGAGTGTTTAGTTAGTTTTACAAATTTCAAGTTGTACACACAGACAAACACTATATAGTACTTACTATAATTTTAGTTACTTGGATACAAAAATATTTATAACACTTTTAACCACCATCTTAGTAATTTAAATATTTATTAACCTTTATTATGTTTATTCTATAAATTCACTCTCCCCCCAGTGTAAAGTAGTGAAAATATGAAGTTTCACTAGTCTAAATTGCGAATTTTCATAAAAAGCAAAATGGATCATGAATAAGCTTACACATGCTGGAGATGGAAAGACAGTCCTAGCATAATTTTAAACCTTATGTATAGAAGATGTGTGTGAAACCTCTCTCCCCTTAAGTATGTAATGTGTTTGCACAATATGGCAATTCATGCAAAATGGTTCAATGACAAAATACAAATACACAATTATGCATTAACAAAGCTGGCAAACCTTAATGGAGCAACTGCAGTGCATAGTCTGCAGGGGCCAGAAAATATAATGCTGCATTTACCATCAGTGATACACTTACATATATATATGTATCAAAATTACAATGTTATGCAGCATTACCATGTGTGAAATACTTTCAAAAAAATACTTTAATAATGGAAAATTGTATTTGGTATTTTTATTATTTTATTTTTACAGCCAAATCAGTTCATGTACTTGTTTATGAATGTTGTGCATTCTTTAGCACATCAGGGAAGAGGATATAAGCTTTTTGTCTAGTTTACTCCTTAGAGCTTTTTATTTTGACAGATGTGTTAAGGAGTTATGAAAGATGAATGATTTTATTGCTCTAATAGGGTAGTGAACAATGTAGATACCAGGGGAGGTTACAGCTTTGCTCATTAGGGACCTCATGTGCTTGATTCACATGTAAAGACAACAAACATTTCACACCATACAATGCAATTTAATATAATAAGCTATTCAGCAACAACATAGAGGAAGATGTCTTGAGACAAGAGGAAGAGAAGGGAGAATGTTGAACTATACCCGTTAGTAGGAAATAAACAATCCAATGAACTCAAGAATTAATAAAATAAAAATATGATAAATCTGACTAATTTAGGAACAATGGTTTGGGACTGATTAATATAATATAATAATACTATTTCTAGAGGTAGAAAATGGTCACTAAAAGTGCTCTTTGGAAAGTGAAGAGTGCAATGTGGACTTACCTAAAGACGGCTTCAACACACCAAGGCCGCTTTAGAGTAAATACAGCTGGAAAGTGCAATTTTGCAACTTGGCAAAACCAAAAGGGGCAAATGAGTGTAGAAATTTAGAAGATGAAAGGGGGCATGTCCTAGCTCACCTCTAAATTGCAGTGTGAAAATATTAATTCTCCATATTTGTGTGCTACATGCTAAAGCAATATTATCCCTGCATGCAAAAAAAACAAACACACAAAAAAAAAAAAAAAAAAAAAATGCATCTTAACACGGTTTGTCCAGCTGAAATTTGCACCATTTACCTGGATTTGTTCATAACTCAAAACGAGGCGCACCAGTGCTCGAGGTCATACCAAAAAAATGTATTAGAGTGGTAAATAAACATGTCTGCCACTGTGGCCTGCATGACTGCTTTGTGATACAGTGCAGTCACCATCACAGGGGTTTTTAACAATAAATACAAAACTGTTGCATAGATCACAATGTCCTAGCAAATTATATCCAGAAATAATATCTTCCTTACGGTGTTCAACCTCGCAATTGAACCTGACCACCTTAAATTATTGCTGACAGGTGCACTTTAAAGGCTTCTTCAGACAAATTGATTTCACAGCATTTTCTCTCATTGGGGCACATTTATCAAAACTCGCAAAATATGAAAAATAGTTTTCAATCCTTATCACATTGATAAGGATTGAACTATTTCTCATATTTATTAAAAAAGCAACACAGGAACAGCAGTTCCGAAAAACTGCTGTTCCTATGAAGTGGAAAACATACTTACCACTCAATCTTCGTTCCCGAAGCAGCATGCGATGAACAGGGCTACACTTCTGACTCCAGTGCGCATGCGCCGAGTGAAACCCTCGGGAACGCGCACAGACATCTCTGCTCTCGCTCTGCATCTATAGTTGCAGAGAGCGAGCAGTCAGTGACAGGGAGGGATCATGTGATCCCTCCACACATGCGCTGTCCAGCTCTGCTCTTCGGAGCAGAGCTGACAGCACTGAAACTTTTCATTAATGATAATGTACGCCAGCTTCAGCTGACGTACATTAACATGTTTGAAAAGTTAATTACATTTATTGTTAAATAGCGTTACTAAGCACTCCACATACATTGTTATGGGGAGTGCTCAGTAAAACGATAGGAGATGCAAAGCTACTATCATAAATAGCAAATTAGTGTTTAATCCCCGAAAACAACAGTTTTCGGTGATTTTACAGGGGGGGAACCTTTGATAAATAGGCCCCATTGTGTCCTATTTGGAGTTAGAAACAATAAAACTGCTCCAAGAAATACTGCAGGCACAGGGATCACGCTGCTCGCATTGGCAACAGTGTAAACCAGGAGTCAGACTAACCTGTATGAAAATTGTGCATGACTTTCTGGAGTTTTGGGTGGACCAGCAGTTTACACGGCTACACATATGATCAGTGACTCCTGTGCAAATTTCCAGAGTTATGCCGCTTCCTATGTAAATGAGCAGACACTGGAAGTAATGACCCCGGTTGGGATCCAAAAAAATATTCCAATAAATTTGAACTTTTGGTTGATCTAGAAAGTATCTAATCCTATTTTGGTTTGCCCATCATGTTGAGCATTTTAAAACTGCTAGGCTGTTAAACCCAACTCGAAGTTTGAGTTTGAATTTTGCTGCTCACAGTTAAAAGGTGTTTAAACAGATTTGAATATTTTAGTTTATTTTAACATGTTCACCCTAAATGGCTACATTGTATGGTGTTTTCAGCTCTTATATATATATATTTTTTTAATTGAAAACAGCAAACATGGTAATAAAAATGTTAAAAGTAGTACACAATGTAACCCTTTAAGCACAATCAAATTCAAACATGTTTGAACTGCCTTGAGCGTAGTCAAACTGTTCAATGTTCATACTTAACCAGAAATTGTCTATTAGATTGAGAGGTTTGAGAATATCCTGAATTTTCAAACTTTAGAACCTGTTTAATGATCCGTTTTGAGAACCATTTATTGTTTGGGTTTTTTTTAAGCAGTTTTCTGATGACTTGTACTAAACCACATGTTCTGAGAGAGCTTTGCTGAGTAAATCATAAACAAATTTGGTACTTTTTTTGCATCAGTGCATACGAACAATTCCTACGCTTTGTGTTATTTAATGTTAGAATATTGGTGGTTCCTTATATCGTCGTAGGCAAGCCAAAGCATTTTAATGGAGAAAAAAATAAAATAAAAAAAAGAATAAAATTCTTCACTTGGGCCCTACTTTCCCTTTTTTACATACATATATATATATATATATATATATATATGTATATGCAAAAGACTGTGGAAAATGTAAATAAAAGCAATTTTGGAGCAATAATCTACCATTTATGATGTACTCTTCCATAATAAAATACATATATGTTTAATAAAATATATATTAATGGATAAAATATCCATTGAAGTTAGTTCCATAAATATTTATAGTCATTGGGTAAATAAGAATAGCAATGCTACATTACGTGAACTTATGTAATAAAACAATAATAAGAAGAAATGTAATAAGAAATAATAATTAAAACTGTATAACACATCCTTATCTTCGTGAACCTGTTCTCACTTGTCAAAGATAATATCTATTAATATTGGGACCACTACAGACCATACCACATCCATGCCCAGAGTGACAAAGGTACGATGCTTCACAATTGTTCACACATGGTGTTTGAACAATACTTACTGCTTCTCCACTACATTGCAATTTTACTCCTTTGAATTTAGAGAATATCATATTTCCTGATAAAAATTGATGTAATTAAGCTTTTAATAGTTTTCTGTTGAAAATGCAGAACCTTTAAATATTTTCCAAATTACCTGAGATTATCCAAGTGGTCTTGAAATTTATAAATAAATATATAACTATGGTTTCATATTTAGATTTTTATTACAGCATTACTAAATGTTGAAGTTTAATCTCAGGGTTAGAAAGGTGTTGAAACTAACATTTCATCACTAATCAGCGTTATTTGTATGTGCACACCAACACATAGGGCTAGATTTACTAAGCTGCGGGTTTGAAAAAGTGGGGATGTTGCCTATAGCAACCAATCAGATTCTAGCTTTCATTTATTTAGTACATTCTACAAAATGACAGCTAGAATCTGATTGGTTGCTATAGGCAACATCTCCACTTTTTCAAACCCGCAGTTTAGTAAATCTAGCCCATAGTCAAACACAGCTAAGTTTATATTCACGGTATCCTCCTGAAAATAAGCTCTGCATTTACGATTTCATTTGACGTTAAACTGTATGTCTTGAGGACATTTTCTCCTATGTCTTCAAATTTTTAATTTGCGTATAAATTAGAATTCTGATTTTGTACAGGACTAATTCCTCCACTCAAACTGAATAAAAAAAAAAAAAAAAAGCATTGTTAAATGCTGGAAAAGAACATAATGGACCTCATTTAGAGTCGGACGCAAAGTCCGATTTAGGCGCATCTAACCAAAAAACACTACCACGCATGTGCAGAAAGCTCCAAATCCGCCTGCATCTTGGACGCAATTAACACTTGCGACTCACTACAAGAGAATGGGAGGAACGCGGAATTGTGAAGACGTGACCATGTAAATACATCCTAGTCGCAGTGAGGCGCAGACGCAACACACGTCAAAACAGGGCTAAAGCTGTGCGGCAGGAAATAGGTGGCGCAAGCGTTAGCTAGCTGCAGGAACTGCTCACAGCTCGATAGGGTATTACGAGTGGGACGCAACTGGGGTTTGCTTGCAACTCGTAATACCCTACCAAGCTGCGGCACACTCCCACTTCTACACTTCTTACACAGACTTTGCGTCCGACTCTAAATGAGGTCCAATATGTGCCAATCCTGACTAGCTGCAGAATATCATGTCAATTCAATAGCAACTGTATGCTGCTTAATATTTCAGTGAACATATGAAGACTTATTTAAAAAGTTTTAGTGTGAAGTACTCAATGTGCACAAATATTGCAAGATTATCAGTCGGCCTCATGTGTAACTGCAATTTCCCCTGATATTTACACAGAATATATAATTTGATAGTGCGTGTACAAATGATGCTCTGCTGGCATGCACAGCATAAACAGGGGTTGTGCGAACCATTTACAGCTTTGCACACAGGTAGATGTAACATGCAATGCTCTGCACACAGAAGCTACTGCAGGCAATGCTCATAAGAGGATTTGCACATTTTACATTGCCTTATAGATTAAACATAATACTTATGCAGTTTTAAATAAATATTGCACCCATACAAATATTCTGTCCATATTTAATGTGAACTTAGACTTATTAGGATGCTTCTGTAGCTTACAGGAAAGCAACAGAATCTGTTGCTTAGTAATCAGTTTTGCTGAGATTAAACACAGCTTCAAAAAGCACAAACAGATCTCATTTAATAGCTCCCTTCAAGATAATGACGTCCTCTGGGAATGCTGATTAGGGAAAAGAAAAAAAAAGAAAAAAAATAAATAAAAATCAAACCTTTCCTTAATATTTTAGTTAGAATCTCCAACTCTTTAACCTATTTAAAATGTTTAGTATATTTAAGTACATATTTTAGAGTTGTCAAGGGACTGTCAAAACTACAGATATGCCTGAAATGACATGTTTTTGTCTCTCCCACATTTCATGATTTGTCTGATCATGCTCAATGAGTATTGTGGGGGGAATCTACTAAAGGTCGACTGTCCCAAGCAAAATAACAAAAAATAAAACGCCAATTGTCACAACTGTCTAAACAACAGTTTTCTTGGTTTTTGAACATGAAAAAAAAAAAAGTCATTAAAATTAATGGGAAAGACTCTGCTAATAACCAGTAGGGGCTATTCTGTCCCTGCAAATGGTCAGAAGAGGCCCCTACTGAGACAAAAGCAGGGGCCTCTAGTGGCTGGAGCTCCATTGCCTGGCCCACCCCCAAATTTTGTGATCGTGCCCTATATGGAATATTTTCTATCACCCATCTCCTGACTAGCAGAATAGAACATCCAAACCCGAGTATAATTGCAATACTCTTTACAATTTACATTTTTCAATGTTAGAAACATGTTCATAGGAATTATGTACAGTATACTATTTAGGGACCTCATTTAGTGTGAATCCAGCTGGAAAGGTGAAATGTTGCACAATGTGTGTAAAGAGGTTGTTCTATGTACACCTATTGTATCACCAGGAAGACTGTAAATTGGGCCCAAAGAGATTTTTTTTTTCCCCAGAAAAAATTTGGCTTCCTGTTTATAACTTGCTTATAGAAGTCCAGGATCTCCTGAATACATTAATATCATACATGTGTAGTTTCCAGGACACCCCATACCTCAAGTACAAAGTTTACATAAAAAATGTTAGTCATGAAAAAAAACAATAGAAGAAAAAATTCTAACAAAAACAGTGTTTGTACCCCCTCATGCCACGAAAAACAGTTCTAACCCTTTGAGGCATGGGTTCCACAAGACTTCTGAAGGTGTTCTGTGATATTTGGCACCAAGACATTAGCAGCAGAGCCTTTAAGTTCTGTAAGTTGCAAAGTGGGACTTTTCCAGCACATACTACAGATGCTGAATTGGATTGAGATCTGGAGGTTGTGGAGACCAAGTCAACACCTTAAACTCTTTGTCATGTTCCTCAAACCATTTATGCAGTATAGCAGGGCGCATTATCCTGCTCAGAGAGTCCAATACCATCAAAGAATACAGTTGCAGTGAAGGTGTACTTGGTCTGTAACAATGTTTAGGCAGGTGGTACATGTCAAAGTAGATATACACATGAATGCTAGGACCCAAGGTTTCCCAGAACATTGCCCAGATCATCACACTGACATTGCCAGCTTAGCTTTTTCCGATAATGCATTCTGGTGCCATCTCTTTCCCAGGTAATGACGCACACGCACCCAGCCATCTCTTTCCCAGGTAATGACGCACACACACCCAGCCATCTCTTTCCCAGGTAATGACGCACACGCACCCAGCCATCCACATGATGTAAAAGAAAAATGTGATTCATCAGAACAAGCCACCTTCTTCCATTGCTCCACGGTCCAGTTCTGGTACTTGTGTGCTTGAGTAGGCACTTGGGCATTCTGACTGGTCTGCAGCTATGCAGCAAGCACTGTGTGTTCTGACCCTTTCCTAGCATAGCCAGCATTAACTCTTTCAGCAATTTGTGCTACAGTAGTCGGTATATATTTATATATATTACAAATCAGGTGTCGGTACTGTGTCTAAGAAGAGGTGAGATTTATCTATAATTATGAAACTGACAACTTCCCTTGATTGCGCGTATGTAGCCCGGAACTGCACTTATGATAGAGGGTATCTTCGCCCTAACTGTCTGGGGATGCAATCTTCTTTTTTAATAATGATAGGGATTTTTTAAACTAGCAGCAGTATTGTAAAAATCCTTTCCCGTTAACCTTGGAGGCTTATGGCACTAAAAGGTAGGCTTCAGTGAAGATAAATATATCAGTATATATTTACTCATTACCCATTTATGTGTTTTATTTATCTTGGCTCTTGAAGAACAACGTTTCCAGCGATATGTATTACATGTAAAGCATGCCAGGTATTCTAAAAATATTCACATATATTTTACTAATCCTAAGATCAGATGACACATCTAAAAGCTTAACAAAAACAAAACAAAATACAAAGCAATTATGTTTCATAAATATATATTTTTACATAAATGTTAAATGACCTAAACATGCAATATTCACATAAAAATCAACCAAAAAATTCATCAATGGCAGCAGCTTAATTTTGCTCATCGGATATATGAGCTCTAAACGTTTAGTAGTGAAATAAGAAAATACATTCATTCCCTAGCTCACACTCAAAATGTATAATAAATAAAAGCATAAGGTAATACGGTGAATCTTTATGTATGTATATATTTACACACACAAATAAAATATAAAAGCTGTAAACAACATTATTACTAAGAAGTCAATTATCCTTCCCACACATTATAACACACAAGCTAGATCTTAAATAAAGTGGAGTTTCCCATTGTTCTTTGAAATATTAGTAATGGCAATTTCTGTAGATTAAATGCAGAAACCAGATTTAGCAGTACCAAGATATGGACAATATTTTTTAACAATCAAGCGGGTTCAATAAAGATACTGTACCCTAAATAAATCAAAACGTTTCAGTACTAAACTAAATACATATAGAGAGATGCTGTCGCAAATATAGGATGATGTTCTACACGTGGCACCCAACTGGATACAATGGTCAGGTCTGATGATGACCCCTATTTGTGCACCCAAGGGGTCATTGGCCTGTAAATGGTAATTGTCTCTGTTACTGTGCAATTCTAAATGTTGTGCAGCTGTCTGAATACCCCTATCTGTGCAGTATGACTGGTGACAAAATGCTCACTGATGCAGGAACTTTGGCCAAATGACCAGCTTCATGTGTATGGGCACCATAAGTCAATGCATTCATTTTTACAACCGCTCCTGCTGGGACACTAAATAATAAACATTTAGGGGACCTTTATGAAAATTGGTGCAAAGGGTAAATGTTACCCATAGTAACATCAATCATGCGTGACAAAATGTGATTAGTTCCTATAGTTATCACCACCTTCTTCCTTTACACCAGTTTTCATAACTATCCCAGTGTGGTGGTTGTATGATATTAGCATGGAACTGTACATAAAATATATATTATACTATTTAAAGGATTTTACAACTGGAGTGATATAAAAAGTGGCTAGTTTCAAAAGTAAAAAATATTTTTTTATTTTTACAAAGTTAACTCCCATTCCATAATGGCAGCATACACCTACTGTCCTATTCAAAGAGCTGGGTACTGAAAGACACCCATTGTAGGAGGGGCAAAAGTGAAATAAATGGCTTCAGGAATCACAAGAGATCAGTAGGTCAATGTCCTTTATCATTTCCCACAAGTACAGTGTGAGAATAGGACATCCAGTGCAGTAATGCATACTGTGGGGGGGTGGTAAATAACTTTTTTACTATTAATATCAATAAATTAAATAAAAAATTATATAGTTTTGAAAAGCATATGTTCATTTATTATGATAATGTTCTTCTTCATTATGTTGGGTAATGAGTCCATCTTAGCTGCAGCACTTTCAATTTTTGAAAATTCTTCAATTAAAAGCTTTTCAACTACATCAGTAGAACAACAAAGTATGACAAATTAATAAAGGGGATCGCCACCCTTAATATAACATGCTCATCCTCTGTGGCACATGGGACATTCCACTTTAGCATACAGTTAGCAATCCATCTTTTATTGCTGCAATAATTATTAGCAGACTGATCAAGTACCCGTAAGGTTTCGCGGGCAAGTTATGTTAAGGGGGTTTGGTCCAAATTTTTATTAAAAAAAACACCTCACCAGATGTGTGCCTCCCTGCAAGATTTGTGTTACTATAATTTGCCTTACTATTCTTTTCCCATTAAATACATATGTATATTTGAGATTTGTGCAATATAGTGCACAAGAGGGCAGTGGCTGAACATCACTTTTTGGTTCATATACCTGTGAGGTTTGCTAACCCTTAAAACAATTCTGGAGTTTCAGGTTATATTTGTTTGCTTCTATATGAACATTTTAAGCATGTGGTACATACATTGTTTATGTATGTCTATAGGACTTTTGTGGCTAATAAACAAAATTGACTAAAAGAAAAAGATGATAGTGGAAACCTTGTAGCAGTGGTCAGTAAGGTATTTTGCTAAATGGTGTGCAACATTTTCTATTGGTGTCTATGGATGAACATCTTTAATAGTTCCCAAATATATCTAAAAGACTGGTTTAAAAAGAATTTCTACAGTATAAGGCCTTTTGACATGCATTTTGTAAATCATCAAATGGCTTAAATCAGAGTAAATTTTGATAACAGATTGATGCTAGGAACTATAATTGAAGCTACTGCACTTAATGTCATAAATGGATTTAATAACTTTCTTTTACATTGTAAATTGCTCCCTAGTTTAAAGTGAAATATCCTGAGATAACTGGCTTTAGTTTTTGCAAGTCAATTAAAATGTGCACTGGTCTGACAAAGTGAACAGTGCAATCAAGTAAGCTAGTTTGTATGTCAGTACTCAATCAACCACAGTTCATACAAAACAAAATTAAATTCCAGTGCCACAGAAATACAAATCAAAGTAGTCTAATATATATGCTGTAAAAGACAGGCCATTGTATGTCAGAAAAGAGTTGTGCTTTAACAAGAAAGACCTCTAACAAAAGCTGCTCCACTTATAAACTCAACATCTCGGCTCCAAAACCTAGTTATGTCAGTTAGTCTCTAGAATGTTTATATATAGCATTCTGTTACCTTAAGGTACAATAGTCTCCGTATCATGCTCATCCAATACAAGCAGTTATTTATGGCATTGCTTCACTAGAAATCAAATAGCGTAAACTTATACAAAACTATTTTGGTGGTTTAAGTTTTATAGAGATTAAAAAAAAAACACAATAATTACTTAACCCAACATACAAACTATTGGTCAAAAATTAAAATTACAATCAGGGTACAAACTTAAAGATAGTTCTTTGGACACACTAACTTGTATAATTTCCATCTACGTTAGGCTACATACCCACTGGTGGTAAAATGCTTCACCATGTGCTTCTAACAAGTTAACATCATGTAGCTGGAAAGGAAAAATCATTGCACCAATGGAGACTGTGCATATTTGCATTTTTATGTGCATTTAAATTACTTTGTGTTACCTAACCCTTGTTCCATCTCATGGTGTTTGACGTGTGTCAATGTATTTAAAAAACGTACATTTGTCTCAATAGAATGCAGTAAAGAAGTGTTAACATATGTGTTTCCAAGGGTTTGGCTTGAATGAGATGACTTCCTGTTTTGTGAGAGACGCATGTTTAAAAACAGATTATACATACGTGTAAATTCATCTTGAAGCTTATCAAACTCACACAAATATGAAGCAGTTTCCAATTCAGTTTTACTTGCATATTAACATGCATTAAAAACCATATTGCAAAACACCAGTGTGTACATACCCTAAACAAGGCAGTAAAAGCTAAAATGTTTTACTTTGCATGGGCCATTAAGTAGAGGTATTTTCATATTTAGAGTTTTGCCATCAATGAACAGGGATTAAATAGTGTTCAACCTCATTTACTAGTCCGCTTGTAGCAGCTGAGTAATGGTACATTACATTTGGTACCATGTCTGAAATGCATTTGCTTTCCAGTGTGGTCATGTGCACTTGCTCCCTGTTGGGTTGGGCTACTCTAAACCAATATTTGCACTTTACCATGTTATTACTGTATTCGATCCTATGAGATTTTTTTTTTTTTTTTAGAACTGGCACCTTGATCGACTCTTAGTTTAAGACTGCAGCTTCCTTACTACTTTGACTTACGGTTTCCAAGCCACGGCCCTGCAGACTTCTAATTCCACTGGAAAAAAAAATGTGAAAGCTGTATTGAAAATCTAATTTCAGCAGAAAACAGAAATTAACTTTAGGTGGAATTAGGAATTCCCACTAAATTAAACTTCTTATCATGAAGTGGGGAAGGGGCTTAGCAGGAGAGAAATATATGATTCTCAGGTCATGAGTGCGTCTACTTCTGTTCTGACATGCGGAATGATAGTGTTATTTTGTGGGACGGGATTATTAAAATGAGATAAAGGGGTGGAAAGGACATATCTACAGGGACATTCCATGATTTGTAGGGGAGCCCACAATCTCATCCCAATAGTTTTAATGCAACATATTTTGCATCTTTCAGTTGGACTTTTGTGGGAAAGGAATACATGTTTTTTTAAAAAAGGGATGGTCTTAATGTGGAAGTAGGTTGGGCTACTGCTTACACTATACATTTTTCAGAGTATCCCGTTTCCACAAGGCCCCAATAGATATTTTGGAGGCAGTACAAAGGCATGGGCCTGTACTGCTGCGTAAGCAACATCTGTCTGCTGGTTCATTGTTTGATGGACTTATGATTGTTGCACATTTATTGTTCTTTGCATTTAGTTGGTCAGGCACCATTAATGGTACATTTAAAAATAAAAATGGCTATAGAGTGCATTCTTGATAATATTGCAGCAGAATTTTAAAGTGCTTGAAGGAAAGGTAAGGGACAACTTAGAAATTAATATAACCTCCGAAATTAACATTTTAGGATCTTGTTTTGCATGAATTAGTAGCAACAAACCATTCTCCTCAAAGTTATAATGGACCAAACACATGTAGTGGATGACTGGTTGTAGAGAATGCCGAAGTTCATGACAGCTGCTGTATCGAGGACAAAATACATAAAGCAGTTTCACTTGGGGGCTTTTCTATGCTAAAATTCTGAGTGATCACAGATGAAATGTCAATCTTTCAGGTTCCTGCATTTCAAAAATAAATGTACTCTGTCTTTAGTTGCTTTATTGCAATGTTACCATGCAACATACTTCCAGGAGATTAGGAATTCTGCACTTTCTTTACCTTTTCAAACAGTGCTACAATTGCCAACGGTATTTATAGAGCACTCTGTATTCATTACTATAGGAGCTAACACTTATAAAAGGGAAGCAATGGTGTCTGCCATAATATGTCCATACGCATGACTGACCAAAGAAGGGAAAATACATTTTACGTATAGCTAGTGTATATCTCCTCCTTTGGGTAACAAGACACATCAATTATAAGACGTTATCTACAATACAATATTACTCAGCTGCTACAAGAGAATATTTCTTGCTCATGTCTAACATAGTTGACCATATGTTTTTATTTTAAAGTAGTAAAGCCCTGATTATAATATTATGTTAACCATTACAATGTCAAGACGTACCTACGTTTCTTTCAGGCACTGTACACTTTTTTATGTAATTACATTATCAATAATCTAAAAAGTATGTACTGTCTTAACATTTTGACTCCTAAACACCAAGGAAGGAGTTTGAGATAAGTCCTGATAAAGTGCACAAACATGTTCAGCAATCTGCAGGAGGGAAGCGGTTAGGTGTTTGACATTGAGAAGCATCCCAAGTACCTCTATCCCACAGCAGCAATGAGAGGAAAGGAAATGGAGTTAAAGATATTCAAACACACAGTTGATATTGGGAAAACAGTTTGCAAAAACTCAAGTTATCCTGTAAAATTTCAGCTACGGAACAGTTTTTGGCTCAACTCTAATAGCAAAAGCAGCAACATTTGTTTCAGGAAAAAAAAAAAAGGATGACACATCCACCGATTGTAGCAGCATACAAGGTGCCCGCAATAACACCAACTGCAGGCCTGGTAAGCATTAACCTGACAAAGTACTTCTGAAATATGGATTCACCATAAATGCTAGAGGTAACATGTTTTTCATTTACATTGCTTACTGGCAGAGAATGCATTCATTTTTGCACAGAGGAAATTGTTTAAAAACACAACAAAATATTTCATGGCAGTCACTCTAAAAACAGATTTCTTATTATGTTTTACACTACAGATCTGTGTTCCCCACACACATATATGGCGCTAGGCCGGATCCGTCTTCTTGTGTGTCCAGGTAACTGGGGTAAAAACTTGAAGTACTTGGGCATGAGATCTAAACAAGCATCCCGAAATTTCTTAATCCTCCAGTAGTAGATTATTGGATTTAGTGCAGACTTGAGGTAGCATAGCCAGAGGAGCCAAGTGCTTATCTCAAAAAAGTTGTTCTTGTTGTAGAAGTCACTGTTAAATGTAGCAACAAGGCTGTAAGTAGTGAATGGTGCCCAGCAAACTATAAAGACAATGAACAAAATTAAAATGGTAGTGAAGGCACGAGTTTTAAAGCTGATGTCTATATTCATTTGAAAAGGCCTTTGAAGGCTCATGAGACCTAGCTTGCTTGCCTGGCTGAGGCATATGCTGTCCGGATGACTATGTATACGAACTGCATTGTGGCGAACAGTGTTCAATATGCCCATGAAAGCGTAAAGCATCACCATAAATGGAATAAAAAAGAAAATTAATACCACCAGTATCACATAAGCTTTGTAACCAGCATTTGTAGTGTAGCCAAAAACACACTGTGGAGCTCTAGATGGTACCTGCAAGTGTGGGTTCCCAACAGCGAGT